>NC_142885.1:56975000-57130250 GCF_051225735.1 Oryctolagus cuniculus
AGGAAAGAAGATGAGTTTACGGTGGAAATTTGTAACCGACCATTAACCAGAATGGCACAGCTAAGCCCCTGTGCCTGACCAATTGTGAGGACTCAACGAAATGGCGATAAAGAGATTTTAGTTTCAGCGCTTAATTAGCCATCCTTCTCCTTCCTGACTTTTAGTTTTATGAATCTAGCTTCTAGGGTAGGGTTTTATGGGTCTCGGGTACAAACTGAGCCCAAACAAGGATTCTCCCCATGTTTTTGCTCCTTCAGTTTAAATTTGTTCCTTGTAGGGTGCCAGAAAGTACTACATTACATGTCATGTGTAAGGACTGTAAATATTTTTAAAAGAGAGACAGCAAGCATTTATCATTGTGATCTGTTTCCTTAAACACCAAGGCAACTCATGTTAATTTCAAGAAGAAGATAATGCTCTCCTTTGTTGCCTTAAAACATGGTAGGGGGTTTTATTTGAAGTGCTCCAAGAATTGGCACTCTAATATACTCGGTGGTGACATTAACAGTAGCTGTCATTTGTTGACAGTTCCCATGCTGGATCCTTGACATTCAGTATCTCCAAACACCCTGAGAACCTTTGAGGATGGTTGATCTACCAATTCTCATGTGAAGAAACAGTGGCTCAGAGAAGACTTTACCAATGTCTCAAATACAGAAAAGATGGGATTAGGGGACAATTCGCGTGAAGATCTTTTGAACTCCATAAAAGCCGTGTGCTTTCTGTTTGCAAAGTGTGTGTTTTGCATAGTGGGTAAGGGGGTGTTGGAGGTGGTAGTGTATGTACTGTATGTTTCAATGCTAGGCGTTGTGCCAAGCCCTGCACATAGTAGGTACCCATTAGCAATTCTGTTCAGTGCATTTAGATGTGTAGGTAACGGGAATCTCATTAGACCTTAGACATTTCTATGATGTTTGAGTCAAAGGCATGTTAGGTAAAATAATTATATTTGTGTGACCCATAGAAACTATGTTTGTGTCCTTATAGAAAAATAAAGGTCCTTATTTATTTCCCTCTCGGAATTCAAAATAAAGAGCTTGGCTGACATCTACCCTAAATCCTCTCCTGTAACAAGGCAGACTCTAAGTGACTCAGTAAGAAGAGATGAAGGCTCTCGCATTTGCGCAGCAGTTGACAGTTGAGAAAGTGCTCAGTGGCTCATTTTTCAGTCCTCCCAACAGATCCTCTCTCACCTCACTGTGAGGCGCCAAGGGGAGGTACTGCCACTCCCAGTCCCCTGGTGTGGACACAAAGGCTGGCTTCCTTGCCCTAAGGGGACATAACTGTGAAGTAGCAAAACCAGGACTTGAATGGGTATCTTAGTTTGGGCCATTATAACAAAAGACTATAAAGCAGCTGGCTTAAGCAACAGAAACCACTTTTCCCAGTGTGGGAGGCTAAGTTCCATGATCTGGGTGCCGCCTGATTTGGTTCTTGAGGAAGAGCTTCTTCCTGGTTGCAGATGGCTGCCTTCTGTCTGATCCTCACATGGTAGGGGTTTGGGGTTAGGGGAGCAGGGGAGAGGGAGAGGGAGAGGGAGAGCGAGCAAGAGAGCATGCTTTCTCTACTGTCTCTCTCTCTCTCTTTCTCTCTTTTTTTTTTTTGACAGGCAGAGTTAGACAATGAGAGAGAGACACAGAGAGAAAGGTCTTCCTTACGTTGGTTCACCTCCCAAATGGCTGCTACGGCCGTTACACTGCACCGATCCGAAGCCAGGGACCAGGTGCTTCCTCCTGGTCTCCCATGTGGGTGCAGGGCCCAAGCACTTGGGCCATCCTCCACTGCCCCCCCCCCCCGGGCCACAGCAGAGAGTTGGACTGGAAGAGGAGCAACCGGGACAGACCCCGGTGCCCCAACCGGGACTGGAAACTGGGGTGCCAGTGCCACAGGCAGAGGATTAGCCTAGTGAGCCGCAGCATCAGCCCTCTGCTGTCTCCTTTTAAGGACAATAATCCCATCATGAAGCCACCCACCCCATTACCTCATCTAAACCTAACTGTTTTCCAAAAGACTTGACTCATCTCCAAATACCATCACATTGGACAAGAGCATTGCGACATCAATTTTGAGGAAACACAACTCAGTCTGTAGCGGTGGGGTGTGTCTGATTACAGTTCATACTTTTTTTTTTTTTGACAGAGTGTGCAGTGAGAGAGAGAGAGAGAGAGAGAGGGACAGAGAGAAAGGTCTTCCTTTTGCCGTTGGTTCACCTTCCAATGGCCACTGCGGCTGGTGCGCTGCTGCCAGCGCACCGCGCTGATCTGAAGGCAAGAGCCAGGTACTTATCCTGGTCTCCCATGGGGTGCAGGGCCCAAGGACTTGGGCCATCCTCCACTGCACTCCCACTGCACTCCCTGGCCATAGCAGAGAGCTGGCCTGGAAGAGGAGCAACCGGGACAGAATCCGGTGCCCCGACCGGGACTAGAACCCGGTGTGCCGGCGCCGCTAGGTGGAGGATTAGCCTAGTGAGCCGCGGCGCCGGCCCATAGTTCATGCTTTCTGAACAAGGTTTTGGAGGGGTGTAAATCTTCCTTCAGAAAAACAAATGTTTCCTCTTCCCTGACATTTATAGCTCACTTTTAGCAGCATCCAACTGCATCCCTCTGATCTATATGCTAATTTTGGATATGCCTTACCTCTTAAATAATCCAAGGGTACATGTGTGGATGTTCCTTGGGTGAAATCCTTATGTGCCTAGAACTACCGGGGTTGCAAAACATGCTTCAGAATTCACGGTTCTCTAATTCAGCCCGATTGCCCGAGTATGTCCACCCAGGCAGGCCTCTCACACCCACTGCTTCTGCTCGCGATTGTCAGAGTGAAGGCACAAAGCGAGCCCCTTACAGTTTCTCTCCAGAGTCTTGGAACCCAGAGTCTCTCGTGGTAAATAGTAGGGGACTTGAACTGGAGAAAACACGTTTTCGATTTTTCTCCTGTTCTCTTCAGCTTTAGGAAGTTATATAGAGAGTGTATCTCCGTATTGCTATTTATTTATTTTTTTAAAAAAAGCAAGACAAAACAGTGCTAAAGCACAGAACGAGTCTGCGTATGAATAGGGTTGGTGTGCTCTCAGCCAAAACAGATCTTAGTGGCCAATCGCTGGGGTGCAAGAAGACCAGGCTGAGAGCCGAGGCCAGCTTCATGACCAAAGCCTTCCTTGTCCATTAGAATTTGGAGTCTATGAGGAAATCACGAGCAAGAAAAGTGTAAAGTGATATCCACCTGTTGCCAGCCATTGGGTGGGTTGGTCAGAAGTCGTTCCTGTTACAGACTTTCATTGCTTAATGAAAATTAATTTATCAGAAGCTATTTCCTGGGGGGGGGGGGTTGCTGATATTTCTTGAATGGTGACTCCCTGCCGAGTTCTGGCTAAGTAAGAGCTTTGGGTATGTGGTCTCGTGCTTACTTTTATTTTCAGCCTGAAGAAACAGGCACAGAAACGCTAAGAATGTATCCGCAGTCACACAGCAGCTGAATGGGACAGCTAGAAGTTGGGTGCAGGTAGAACCCCGGAGTCCAGGGTCTCATCCCTTCTCCATCTTCATGTTGTTCACAGGCTAGTAAGATCCATTTGTGGTTTGAAGGGTTAGGACATGGGAGAAAAAGAAAAATAACACACGGGGGGACAGAGAACAAGGAATGGAAACTGTTGGTAAGCTCCAGCTATATTAAAAACCCAAAGAGGTGCCGACACTGTGGCATAGCTGATAAAGCCACTGCCTGCAGTGCCGACATCCTATACGGGCACTGGTTTGAGTCCAGCTGCTCCACTTCTGATTGAGCTCTCTGCTATGGCCTGGCAAAGCATTAGAAGATGGTCCAAACGCTTGGGCCCCTGCACCCGCGTGGGAGACCCAGAAGAGTCTCCTAGCTCTGGACCTGCTCAGCTCCAGCCATTGCTGCCATTTGGGGAGTGAACTAGCACATGGAAGACCTCTCTCTCTCTGCCTCTGCCTCTCTGTAACTCTGCCTTTCAAATAAATAAATAAATCATAAAAAAAAAAAACAAAGCAAAGTTCACGGTTTCACTAGCATTGCCCTTCTCAGTAGTCACTAGTGGAATACACGCCTTGTTCTGATGATGCTAAGAATCTGGGCAACTTCTCTTGACTGCAATCTTTTTTAAAAAAAATTTTTATTTATTTGTATTGCAGAGTTTCAGAGAGAGAGAGAGAGAGAGATCTTCCATCTGCTGGTTCACTCCCCAAATGGCTGTGATGGCTAGAGCTGGTCTGATTTGAAGCCAGGAACCAGGAGCTTCTTCCAGGTCTCTCATGTGGGTGCAGGGGCCCAAGTACTTGGACCATCTTCTGCTGCTTTTCAAGGCAAACTAGTAGGGAGCTGGGTCAGAAATGGAGCAGCCAGGACTTGAACCGGTGTCCATATGGGATGCTGGTGCCACAGATGGGGAGCTTTACCGGCTATGCCCCAGCACTGGCCGCTGACTACAATCTTTAGACTTAATAGTATGCTGGCTCTGTAAGGATGAACTAGATTTTTTTTCTAACAGTTGGAAATCATATGTAGCCAAGTCAGGTGAAAATGGTGGATGATCAAGCGCCTTATTACAATTTTCATTGAGATGAAATTTATCTTTTAGTAATGAGATGGATCTTTTTTGTGCGACTCTGGAGGGCAATTTCCCCAGAGCAGTGGTTTTCAAACTTTTAGCAAACTGTCCCTACGAGGAAAGGAATTCAAACCCTGTGGAGTGTAGCTGAAACAGCCTCTGCAAGAGTGAACATTTCTTTGAAGTCTCATGTTCTTAGATATTTGTGAGTTCTGCATTCTACCTTGTATGGCATCTTTTTTTTTTTCAATTAATGCGACTTTTAGTAGAGTCCACTGATACTCCAGTGAAGACTGTCATGTTTGTGCTGTGGATCTGTATGAACCAGGGTTGTAGTCGGGTTCCCCGGGATACCTGTTGCCCCAGTTTGAGAACCTTAGCTCTATTAGAGGGAGTCTTTTGTTTTTGAAAGATTTTTATTTATTGATTTGAAAGGCAGAGTGGTGGGGGTATAGAGATGGATCCGTTTGCTAGTGCACTCCACAAACGGTGATGGCCAGGGCTGGGTCAGCTGAAACCAGGAATCTGGAGCTCCATCAGAGTCTTCTACATGAGTGGCACTTGGGCCTGCCTTCCTCCACTGCCTTCCCAGGTGCATGAGCAGGGACTGGGACGGGCAGCAGAGCAGCCAGCACAGGGACTGCTGTTTGTTCTGATACGGGAAGCCGGTGTTGCAGGTGGCAGCTTAGCACACTGTGCTACAGGGACTCCCACAGGGAGACTAACACTATGATCTGGTTGCTGGTTGTTTGCAAGGATGTTTCTCTCTCTCTCTCTCTGTCTCTCTCCTTCTCTAATTCCAATATTTTGAGCAGGAAACAAAGTTCAAAAAGATACCGTGAAAGGGTCCACGCCTGTCATTGACCTCTGGCTGCCTGATACTCCTCTCAGGTAGGCGGCTGCCCCCAGTCCCGTGTAGTCCCTCCCATGCCGGCCCTGTGCTGCCAGTGGCGTGCTGTGGGGGTTAGGGTGCGTCCCTTGGAGATTGTTATGAAGGGGGGCAGGTTTCTTTGGTTCTTCCTCTCCCTCTTTCCTGGATTGGTTGCTTTGAAGGCAGCTGTCACAGGGAATCGAGGGCTCCGGCTAACAGCCAGGGAGGCCCCAGGCTTGCCAGCAACCACGGGAGTGAGCCTGGAAGCGCATCCTTGAGCCGGTGACTGCCCGCAGATGGCTGCAGCCCTGGCTGACGTCTTACCTGACAGACCTGGGCCGGAAGCACCTGCGAAGCTTGCTTGTAGATTTCAGATCCAAAGACAACACCAGACGATGAATGTTTGTGGTTTCAGGTAATGGAGGGCACAGCAAGAGAGGACTGTTACCTCCCACCCTCCAGAGTTAATTGTGTTCTTTCCAGAATTTATATATGCAAATACAGGCAAATATAGATTATTCTCCCTTATTCAAAACACAGCTTGCTACACATAGTGTTCTAGGGTTTGTTTTTCTCAATCTGATATTTTGGAGAGATATTAGATATAGTACGTAGGAATCTTTCCTGCCATTTGTCATAGCTGAATAATACTCCATTGAATGGCTGTCCTATAATTTATTTAACGGATCTCTTGTTGATGGTGTTCCCAATGTTTTAATATTATGCTGTTTTATGAACAAGCAAGTACATTTGTACTATATATTTCCAGAGGTCACATTGCTGAGTTGGAAGGCCACATGTGTGTGTAATTCTGGTATTGGTAGCTCTCTGAAAGGATCACACCAAGTCGTTTGCTTTCTACCCCCCTTCTCCCAGTGATGGATGAGAGTCCTGCTTCCCCAGGGCGGAGGGGAAAGCAAGCTGGGCTTGAATTGATCCAAAAAGGGAATTCCTCAGTTCTAGTGAACCTATGAAATGCATCTCCAGAGAATTGATTTTACTTGTGGCTAAGGCAGCCTTTCAAATTTAAATGTGTTCAACATCTTGGCTAATCCTCTGCCTGCGGGGCGCCGGCACCCCAGGTTCTAGTCCTGGCTTGGGTGCTGGTTTCGGTTTCAGTTGTTTCTCTTCCGGTCCAGCTCTCTTCTGTGGCCCGGGAAGGCAGTGGAGGATGGCCCAAGTGCTTGGGCCCTGCACCCACATGGGAGACCAGGAGAAGCACCTGGCTCCTGGCTTCGGATTGGCGCAGTGCGCCGGCCGTAGTGGCCATTTGGGGGGATGAAACAACGGAAAAGGAAGACCTTTCTCTCTGTCTCTCTCTCATTGTCTAACTCTGCCTGTCAAATAAATATATATATATATATGATGTTGATGAGTGAAGCTAGTGTGTTCCCTGAGTTTGCAGAGGACTCCGGTTCTGTTTGTTTGTGAGTCTGGCTGCTCTGTGGAGTTTGTCGGCAGGTGCACACGCATGAGCGAGAGCAGGTGGAACATGGGGCTGTCTTTCCTACAGAAAAATGTGAGCTGCCAAATGTGGACTTTTGAGAAATGTCCTGCAACCGAAGATAAAAAAAAAAAAAAAGATAGAGTGAGCTTCCTTGTCATGAACATTCAAGAAGAGTTCTGGAAGGCTCCGAAAGTGTTCTCCCCAATGGCTGCATCATTGTTGGGTAAGTAGACGTCTTCCAGGCTGACGACTTCTACCACATGAGTTTCTTTGTTTATAAGAGACCATTGATGTATAAGTTAGATCCTTGATTTGATGATAGCTCTTTCAAGGGGGAAAGAAACATTACGTTAAATGCTCACATTGCTTGTAAGATGGGTCTGTTTTGGAGATGATAACATATGAAAAAGCTCGTAGCTTAGAATTGTGGGACACCGTCACTCAATTCAGCTCTATTCAGTTCAGTTCCATCAAGTACAGGCCTATTTTTTTTTAGAAAACTTTTATTTAATAAATATAAGTTTCGAAAGTACAACTTTTGGATTATAGTGGTTGTTCCCCCCATAACCACCCTCCCACCCACAAACTATCCCATCTCCTACTCCCTTTCCCATCCCATACTTCGGTAAGATTCATTTTAATTATCTTTATATATAGAAGATCAACTTAATGTATACTAAGTAAAGATTTCAACAGCTGTGCAGTCCCATTTTGTATCTCTCTCTCTCTCTCCCCTATTAAAAAAAATTCATTTCTCCTTTCCCTCTTTCTTGCTTTCTCATTGAGAGCATTGCACAGGAATAGGTCAGTGCAGATCTGAGGGAAATTTGATAGGACGCCTTTATTGGCATCCCTGAGCCCTGGGTTTGGATGCTGACTTTTCCCACTTACTACCTGGAAGATCTTGGGAAAACTACTTAATTTCCATTGTTGCAGCTGTGGGATTCAATCTAGAAAGTAGAGGTATTGATAATTGCATTAAGAATCTTTTTTTTTTTTTTTTGACAGGCAGAGTGGACAGTGAGAGAGACAAAAGTCTTCCTTTGCCGTTGGTTCACCCTCCAATGGCCACCACGGCTGGCGCACTACACTGATCCGATGGCAGGAGCCAGGTACTTATCTTGGTCTCCCATGGGGTGCAGGGCCCAAGCACGTGGGCCATCCTCCACTGCACTCCCTGGCCACAGCAGAGAGCTGGCCTGGAAGGGGGACAACTGGGACAGAATCCGGCACCCCGACTGGGACTAGAACCTGGTGTGCCGGGGCCGCAAGGCGGAGGATTAGTTAGCCTAGTGAGCCGCGGCGCCGGCTGCATTAAAAATCTTGTTTTGGGGCCAGCTTTGTGGTTCAGTGGGTAAAGCCACTGCCTATGACACTGGCACCCCATATCGGAGCACTGGTTTGAGTCCTGGTTGCTCTGCTTTTTAAAAACAGATTTATTTATATTTATTTGAAAGACAGAGTTACGGAGAAAGAGGGAGAGACAAGTGGGGCGGGGGGAGCCACAACAGCCGGAGCTGGATCAGGCCAAAGCCAGGAGCCAGGAGCCAGGAGCTTCCTCCATGTGTCCCACGTGTATGGTAGGGGCCCACGCACTACTTGGGCCGTCTTCCACTGCTTTCCCAAGCCATTAGTAGAGATCTGGGTTGGAAGTGGAGCAGCTGGAACTTGAACTTGCTCCCAAATGGGATGCTGGCAACATAGATGGTGGCTTTACCCACTATGCCACAATGCCAGCCTCTGTTCCACTTCTAATCTAGCTCCCTGTTAATACACCTTGTGTAGCAGTGGAAAATGGCCCAAGTTCTTGGGCCCCTGCACCCTCGTGAGAAGCAGCAGATAACAACCCAAGTGCTCAGGCCCCTACTACCCATTTAGAGACCCAGATGGAGTTCCTGGCTTCTGACTTTGGCCTGGCCCAGTCCCTGCTGTTTTGGGCATTTGGGGAGTGAACCAGTGGGTCTCTCTCTGTCTCTTCTCCTCTGTCTTTCAAGGTGGAGACAACAGAGCATTAAACCAAGTGCAGGGCCATTGCGGGGAAAGGGCTGTGTGCACCTGCTTGGGTTCCAGCCTTGTAGCTGGCCGTCCTTGTGGGGCTGGCTGTGCAGCAGGTGCCAGCACAGTGGCAGTGCTGCCATGCAGGCAGTCTGGTGGTGGGGATGATGGCCAGTCTGTGGGCACCCAGAAAGTGACAAAGGAGAAAATGGAGCGTGTTGTTGAGAATGCTGAAGGACAAACCGTGGAAAAGTAGCTCCAAGGGCTACACAGCAGCAGCTCTGTCCAGGGTGTGCGTTAGGGACAGGCTGGTCCCCATAGAGAACCCACAGACACCCAATAGGCCCCACGTCCTCGCATCACCAATCAAGTCCCAACAGAAGTTGTCTGACTAGCTGAGCCTGAGTGACATGGTTAGGACACAAAAATCCCAAGGTCTGTAGGCACACAGATCAGAGCTAAGGCAGCTCCTTGCAGCTCTATTCTGGACAATTTCTTTTGGGCCCTCTCCAGTCCAGCTACCACCCTGGAGGCCACCAAGGGTCAGTTGTATCAGGAGCATCCCACACAAGGAAATAATTCAGAATCCACATATCTTTTTTAGCATGTAATAGAACTCAAATGGTATAAACACTATGGAGAATGAGCATCTTGTATAAAAAGGAATTTAGAGTCTGGGTGGCTCTGGGTTAGTTTAATTACATCATCAAAGATGTAGGCTCTTATTATTTTTTTGCTTGACTTACACAGAGAATGGACTTTTTGTTCTAGTTTTTTCCTCTAATGGTCACAAGATGGCTGCCCCAGCACCACACATCACATCCTCACACCTTAATGCCCCATGTCCAAAGATGAGAAAAGTTGTCTTCCTTATCTTTTCAGCTGCAAGGAGAAATATTCCATCAATTCTCATTGGTCAGAATTGGTCACATGCCTAGTCGTAATCAACTCTAGACAGGGGATCAGGATGACTAGGGTTTAGATCATTTAAGATCCACTCCCTGGAGCTCAGAAGGGGCCCAACTTCTCCTGAATCTGACCAGCCAGTACTTTAAAAGTTGGGGGTTCTCTTTGTAAAGAAGAAAGGGGGCTCTTTCTTAGACACACAATACTAGCACCCACCAAAGTATAGGAGAAGCTCCTATGAAGTGGTGGTGAGTGATGAGGTAGGAGAGGTTTCCAGAGTATAGCATTCTGGCAAGGTAGATAAGACCCAGCACTCTCAGAATACACTCTTCCAAGGTCACAGGAGCAGTTGTGGCAGAGGAATTAAGAGACCCCTGTCTTCTCCATAGAAGAGGAAGCGTTTTGTCTACACAGTCTATCTGCTGATTTCAGTGGCCTCCAGCCATAGACACAGCTTCATGGAATCAGTGGCAGCTGATTTCTAGTTGTCCCCACAGTGCCTACGGTGGTGCTGTTCCTGGTCTTGACGTCTGCAAAGCACTCAGCAATGTAACAAAGCATTTCCAAGATATTCCTTGCTTGTGGATTGGAAGAATCAATCTCATAAAAATGTCTGTTACTTAAAGCGATCTGTAGATTTAATGCAATCCCTATCAAAATACCATTGGCATTCTTTACAGAATTAGAAAAAAAAGATCCTAAAATTCATGTGGAATCACAGAAGACCCAGAATAGCTAAGGTCATCCTGAGCAAGAAAAACTGAGCTGGAGGCATCACGATATCTGACTTCAAAGCATACTACAAAACTATAGTAATTTAAACAGTATGGTATTGGCATAAACACTGACACGTAGATCAATGGAACTGAACTGACAGCCCAGTAATTAATCCACATAGGTACAGCCAACTGATTTTTGACAGAAGTGCTCCGACCATGCAGTGGAATAAGGATAATCTCTTTAACAAATGGTGCTGGTAAAATTGGATGTATATATGCAGAACGATGAAATTATATCCTCTCACCATATACGAAAATCAACTCAAAATAGATCAAATACCTAAATTTAAGACCTGAGAGTATGAAGTTGCTTGAAGAAAATGTAGGGAAACACTTCAAGACGTTGGTGTAGGGGACAACTTCTTGGACAAGACACCAAGCACAGGCAACAAAAGCAAAACTAAACAAATGGGGCCCTGTCCAACTCAAGCTTCTGTACAGCAAAGGAAACAATAGAGTGAAGAGACATCCAACAGAACGGGAAAAAATATTTGCAAACATCCTATCCAACAAAGGATTAATATCCAGAATATACCAGCAAAGAATTCAACAAGTGGGGTAGGCGCTGTGACGTGGCTGGTAAAGCCGCCGCCTGCAGAGCTGGCATCCCATATGGGCACCAGTTTGAGTCCCAGCTGCTCCACTTCCAATCTCTACTATGGCCTGGAAAAGCAGTAGAAGACGCTCCAGGTCCTTGGGCCCTTGCACCTACATGGGATACCCAGAAGAAGTTCTAGGCTCCTGGCTTTGGATTGGCACAGTTCCGGCTGTTGCATCCATTTGGGGAGTGAACCAGTGATGGGAGACCTCTCTGTCTCTCTGCCTCTGCCTCTCTGTAACTCTGCCTTTCAAATAAATAAATCAATCTTTTTTTTAAATTCAACAACAACAACAAAAAACAATCCAGTCTAGAAATGGCAATTTTTTAATAGACAATTCTCAAAAGAAGAAATACAAATGACCAACAAATATGTGAAAAAGTGCTCAACATCACTAGTCATCAGGGAAATGCGAATCAAAAGCACAATGAGATACCCCCTCACCCCTTTCAGAAAAAGACTAAAACCCAAAACAGAGAGTGGCAAATGCTGGAGAGGACGTGGACAAAGGGGAACTCTCACACACTGTTGGTGGGAATGTAAATTAGGGCAGCCACTGCGAAAAACAATGTGGAGATTTCTTAAAAAACTAGAAATAGATTTGACAAAACCCAAAGATGTAAACAGGTTGCATCAAAGAGATACCTGCGCCACCAAGTTCATAGCAGCACTGTTCACCATAGCTAAAATTTGGAATTGGCTGGAGTCGTGGCTCAATAGGCTAATCCTCCGCCTTGCGGTGCCGGCACACCGGGTTCTAGTCCCGGTCGGGGCACCAGATTCTGTCCCGGTTGCCCCTATTCCAGGCCAGCTCTCTGCTGTGGCCCGGAAGTGCAGTGGAGGATGGCCCAGGTGCTTGGGCCCTGCACCCCATGGGAGACCAGGAGAAGCACCTGGCTCCTGCCTTCGGATCAGCGCGGTGCGCCGGCCACGGCGGCCATTGGAGGGTGAACCAACAGCAAAGGAAGATCTTTCTCTCTGTCTCTCTTTCTCACTGTCCATTCTGCCTGTCAAAAAAATAAAAATTTGGAACCAACCAAGGTGTCCATCATAAGATGAATGGATAAAGAAAACATGGTATATATGCACACAATGGAATATTATTCAGGTACAAAAAAAGAATGGAATTCTACCATTTGCACCAAAATGGACACAACTGGAGAACATCATGTTGAGTGAAATAAGCCAGATCCAGAAAGACAAACACCACTTGTTCTCTCTTATACATGGGAGCTAAAATTTTAAAAAAATAATAAATAAAAGAAAAACAACTGAAAATAAGAGAAACAGCTGTATCAGTATTGCTGCAAATATAGTGTTGGAGAACTTTGTTTTTACCTTTGTCAGACCAACAGTTAAGAATGTTACAGTGCTGTAGTTGTTTTTTTTTTTAAGATTTATTTATTTATTTGAAATTCAGTTTATACAGAAAGAGGAGAGAGAGAGAGAGAGAAAGGTCTTCCATCGATGGTTCACTCCCCTATTGGCCACAACAGCTGGAGCTGAGCTGATCTGAAGGCAGGAGCCAGGAGCCTCTTCTGGGTCTCCCATGTGGGCGCAGGGGCCCAAGGACTTGGGCTGTCTTCCACTGCTTTCCTAGGCCATAGCAGAGAGCTGGATTGGAAGTGGAGCAGCTGGGACTCGATTTGGCGCCCATATGGGATGCTGGCTCTTCAGGCCAGGGCATTAACCTACCGCGCCATAGTGCCAGCCCAGTGCTGTAGTTTTAATGATCTGTGATTACTTTAAAATTTACTGCATGTGGTTGAAATGGTCATTGATCCATTCAATTATTGTTTATAGCCATTGTCTATATTTCCACTAAATTAGGGTCTTTTCTGCTTTTTACCTGTTAGATTTCTTATTTGGTGTGACATTAAGCCTTTATGCAGGAATGTTTACTTAAATATATTATCTCAAAAACTGAATAAAGGAAAGGTGAGAGGGAGGGAGGGTGGGAGGGAGAGAGAGGTGGAAGAGAGAGAGGGAAGGAGGAAGAGAATATCTTTTTCTTCTTAAAATTGTATCCATAAACTATATCAAATCTGTTACAAACTAATTAAAAATTAAAACAAAAAACAAAAACCACAAAGCATTGCAAGGCCATGGTCTTGCTTGCCCTCTAGCTCACCGTGGGGAAACTGAGCTTCCCTGTGGGGATGGGCCCTGCTCAGAGCCCCAGAGCTGCACAGCGGGAGCCTCTGCACGCCAGCTCAGATCTCCTACCTGAGGGCCCCTGTAAGTCTACCTCCTGGATGACTCCACATGGTCTTGCATGATGTCTTGGAAGTAGAAATGAGTGCAAAACACGTTAAAAGAAGTTGTGCAATGGAAAAAAGCCCCGTTATGCCTCCAGCTGTAGACCCATGAGTGAAGCCAGGTCACCAGGCAGAGACCCCGGAGCTCTCAGGGCTGGGCCGGGCACCACTGGCAACACTGGCGTCCACCCTCCAGACGCACGACCTCATTCTTCGTCCCAGACGCATCACGGGTGGATCAGGAGCTGCTCGCCTTCCTTGTTCGGCCCTGGGTTGCCTGTGCCCATTTGATTTTCTGCCTTTTGACTTGACACTGTTCTTCAGGGTTCCATGGTATGAAATGCATTTTGATAAACAATGCTGAAGTGACATATTTGGGCTTTCAATGAAATTGTGTTCTGTAAAGTGGGAGACAAAGGCTTCTAACTCGCCATCAGCTACAGACACTTCGGTGAAAATTATCTTTGCTGCTTTGATCTTCACTGTGTCATTTCACTGAGTGGCCTCGCGCGCGCCATCAATCAAACCCACTGAAGATGCACAGAATCACATTGAAAATCAGACACAAGGCATGGATTCCTCTGCCCAGGAGGAAGGGAAGCGTGTCACAGATTCTCGTCTCAATCCTCTGTGATTACAACGGAATTAGTTTTTGAAAACCGCAGGGGACGAACCTTTCCACTTTCCAAATTTCATATTATGATTATTATTATTTTTGGAGGGAGGCGATGTTAGTTCGAGCTAGAGGCAGAGTGAGATGATTCAGCTGTGGGATCACAGTCTTGCCGCCTTCCACCTACCTGTGGCTTAGGGCCTTTGATATTGCGAGGAGTTTTATTTATGTAGGAAAGGATGTGCAAAAGAAAGATGTCTTCTCCTTTTTTTTTTTTTTTTTTTTTTTTGACAGGCAGAGTGGACAATGAGAGAGAGAGACAGAGAGAAAGGTCTTCCTTTTGCCGTTGGTTCACCCTCCAATGGCCCCCGCGGCCAGCGCGCTGCGGCCGGCGCACCGCGCTGATCCAATGGCAGGAGCCAGGTGCTTCTCCTGGTCTCCCATGCAGGTGCAGAGCTCAAGCACTTGGGCCATCCTCCACTGCACTCCCTGGCCACAGCAGAGATCTGGCCTGGAAGAGAGGCAACCGGGACAGAATCTGGTGCCCCGACCGGGACTAGAACCCGGTGTGCCGGCGCCGCAAGGCGGAGGATTAGCCTAGTGAGCCGCGGCGCCGGCCAAGATGTCTTCTCATAGGGTAACATTTAGGCAAAAGGAGAGGATCGCTCTCACTCACTCTCAGCTGATTTCTTTCTTTCTTTCTTTCTTCCTTCCTTCTTCCTTCCTTTCTAAGATTAATTTATTTATTTGAAAGGCAGAGAGAGAAAAAGATAGGGATGGTCCATCCATTGGTTCACTCCCCAAATGGCCACAATGAGCCAAGATCCAGCAGCTTCTTCCGAATCTCCCATGTGTGTGTAGGGGCCCAAGGACTTGGGCTATCCTCAGATGTATTAGCGTCTGAATTGGAAGTGGAGCAGCCAGGACTCGAACCAGTGTCCATATGGGATGCCGGCACTGCAGGTAGTGGCTTTACCTGCTATGCCACAGCACTGGTACCCCCAGCTGACTTGTTGGCATACGTGGGAAGTGAGAGTGAGCTTGCACAGCTTATGATGTGCTGATCTCTGTTCTCCAATTAAGGCACCATGTGCTGGTCGTCTCATATGACAGCCACACGTCCGTGGTGAAGCGGGCAGTCCTGCTACAGAGGAGAGGAATTGAGGTCAAGGACATGCTGACCTGCAGCAACGTGCATGGAACGGCAAGTACCACCCGATCTCACGGTGATGTGGAACCTAACCAGGGTCTTGGAGAAGCTGAGAGGAGAGTGGTGGTTCCTTTAGGCTGGGGAGGGTCGGGGCAGGGAGGGGTGGGGCAAAGCTTGTCAGACCTTCTGGTGCTGTTCTCTCGCACAGCAGGGTGATTATAGGTGCTGATCATGTACTGCCTGTTTTCGTTGATGAACAACTGGACAAGCTAGAAGGCAGATTTCTGAATGTTTTCACTCTCAGGAAATGGTAAATGCTCTAGGAGATGGATATGTTTACCTTGATTTGGGCATTATGGCATTGTGGCATGGTGGCGCTGTGGTGCTGTGCTTAAGCCCCTACTTGCAACACTGGCATCTCGTATCAAAGCACTGGTTAATGTCCTGGCTGGCGACTCAGCTTCCGGTCCAGCTTCCTGCTGATGCACACCCTGCGAGACAACAGTGATGGCTGGAGTCCCTGAGTGCCTGCCGCCCACCGGGGCTACCTGCATGGAGCTTCTGGCTCTCAGCTTCATCCTGGCCCCGTCCTGGCTGTCATGATCCTCTGAGGGGAGTTAACTGCTGGGTGAGATCTCTCCTTCCTAATGAAATGAATAAGCAAAAATTTAAATTTTTTCCTAATCAATTCCTTTTATTTCTTGAAAAATTTATTTATTTGTAAGGCAAAGTTACAGAGAGGCAGAGGCAGAGAGAGAGAGAGAGAGAGAGAGAGATCTTTTATCTGCTGGTTCACTCCCCAGATGACCTCAATAGTGGGAGTTACGCCAGTCCAAAGCCAGGAGCAGCTTTCCAGTCTCCCATGCGGGTGCAGGGGCCCAGGGACTTGAGCCATCTTCTACTGCTTTCCCAGGCCATAGCAGAGAGCTGGATCGGAAGTGGAGCACCTGGGACTTGAACAGGCGCCCATATGGAATGCCGGCACTGCAGGCAGTGGCTTTACCTGCTACACCACAGCGCTGGTCCCCCTCCCCCCTTTCATTTCATTTCTCCTTTTTATTATAAGTAGAGCCCAGTAGTGGTTGGTTAAGGATAATGGTAGATAGGTTATATTATCAGTGAATTTCCTTTCAGGATGGAATAAAGGGCTTTTCTAAATGTCGGTTCAAGCATGGGGACATTGGCTCTGATGGTGCTGAGACCCCTTGCTTTGTAATATTCCTTGAGCTGACGCACAGAGAACTGTTGTTAAATTACTTCTGGGTTGCTGGCATATTTCTTTGAACACAGAGATTGGGACATTGATTTATCTGGGACAGAAAAGCATCCATTGGAGGCACCTGGCAGAGAGAAATAAAGGGCTGCTTCCTCACCTCCTGTTTCCCTTTCGTTTGCAGGGTAAAGCTGAAGGCCTGGTACCTCCTGCATCAGTGTTGTTTGGGTAGAAGTGTTTCTTTTTAAATTAAACATTTATTTATTTATTTATTTGAAAGGCAGAGTTAGAGAGAAAGGGAGAGGCACACACAGAGTAATCTTCCATCCACTGATTCACTCCCCAAATGCCTGCCATGACCAGGGCTGGGCCAGGCTGAAGCCAGGAGCCTGGCACTCCATCCGGGTCTCCCATGTGGGTGGGTGGGTGGGTGGGTGGGGGAGCTCAAGTACTTGGCCCATTTCCAGGTGCATTATCAGAGAGTTGGATTGGAAGTGGGACAGCTGGGACATGAACTGGTGCCCATATGGGATCACAGGTGGTGGCTTAATCCACTGCACCACAATGCTGGACCCTGGGCAGAAGTTTTTAAGTGCTTCGACCTCTTCTTTAGCTCAGGTGGGAGTGAGTCTTCCCTTCCCAGTATAATTATGGTGGAACTGACCACCCCCTCATAGCATACTCAGCCCACAGCCTGTGAGCGAGCTAGCAGCTGAGACCCTGCCCCTTCTCTCTCCCTGCAAAGTGGCTGTTGTTAAGTTTCTCTTTTAAGCAACCAGAAAGATCCTTCCCTTTGCCCTGTGGGACTTCGATGAGCGGGCATGTCCCTCCCTACCTTCCTTGAGTTGGTTTTTCTGCCCCAAAGGGCCCAGAGGTGTTGTAAATAGCAGCTGGGCTGGAGCTGGGCAGGCGTTTTATCCTGATGGGGAATGCCACTTGGATAGAGTGTGGGTCCTTGGTCAAACCTTGCCTGCACCACTTAGGAGAGGCACTGTGGCTTTGGGCAAGTGACATAACCTCTCTGCGTCTTACTTCTCTTATTTGTAAAGTAGAGGTGGCACGGTTGATTTTTTGTATCAGCTTGACCGGGCCATGGGGTGCTCAGCTCCTTGGTCAAGTGTTATTCCTGGAGTTCCTGGGAGAGTGCTTTTTTGGGGGGATAAGATTCACATTTAAATCAGCAGAATGAGTAATAGGTAGAGTGCTGTATTGGCCAGCTTTTTGTTACCTGAACTAAAGTCGCAGAGAAGAGCTTCTTGGGAAGGAGAAGGTTTACTCTGGCTTCCAGTTTGGAGGCTTACAGTTCAAGGTCAGCGGTCCCATGCAGGCTGGCATGGTGAGACCAGTGTAGGGGAGCAGTCATGTGGGAGCCAGGAGACGGGGAGACACAAGAGCACCCTGGGCTTGAGCATCAGTCCTCCGGGGAGAGCTGCCTTCCTCTGTGGTTCCCCACCAGGCCCCACCTCCTAGCCGCCATACTTAGATCAAGGCTGCACCCTAATCCTCCAACATTAGCATTAATCCATTAACTGTTAACCTAGGACTTTGTGATCTAAACCTCTGCATGAGCCAGGGGAGCCAGGTCCTGCTCCCTCCATGACACTGGCCGTGCACGGGTGGGTTTCACCCAACCAGTGAGGGCTGGAACCAAAGGTGGACTCTACCCCAAGGAGGAGAGGACTCCTGCTGCCCCACGGCCTTCACAGCCTTCCCTTGCCTTCTCGCCAAAGCCCTGGCGACTTTAAGACTGGAGCTCACAGCATGTGCTCTCCTGGGCCTCCAGTCTGCTGAGTCACCGTGCAGATGTGAGATTCTCACTCAGCATAACCACATGAGTTGTTTCCAGAACACAGTCATGCACCACGTGGTGATGCTTTGGTCAGTGAGGGATGGCGTATGTGACAGTGGTACCCTAAGATTTT
This sequence comes from Oryctolagus cuniculus, assembly GCF_051225735.1. Lineage (NCBI taxonomy): Eukaryota > Metazoa > Chordata > Mammalia > Lagomorpha > Leporidae > Oryctolagus > Oryctolagus cuniculus. The sequence continues at coordinate 56,993,324 of NC_142885.1, forward strand.
TTTTTTTAAGATTTATTTATTTATTTGGAAGGTGGAATTACAGCGAGGCAGAGGCAAAGGCAGAGGCAGAGAGAGAGTTCTTCCATCTGCTGGTTCACTCCCCAAATGGCTGCAACAGCTGGAGCTGGGCCAATCCGAAGCCAGGAGCCAGGAGCTTCTTCCGAGTCTCCCACATGGGTGCAGGGGCCCAAGCACTTGGGCCATCTTCTACTGCTTTCCCAGGCCATAGCAGAGAGCTGGATTGGAAGCAGCACAGCTGAGTCTCGAACTGGAGCCCATATGGGATGCCAGTACTGCAGGCGATGGTTTTACCTGTTATGCCACGGTGCCGGCCCCTGCCTTAAGATTTTTAAGGGAGTTGCAAAATTTCTGTCACTTGGTGGCTTTGTATTGCTGTAGAGCCAACACATTACTCACATGTCTGTGGTGATACTGGTGCCGACAAACCCACTGTGATATCAAGTGTTATAAGGGCATAGCACACGCAGTTATGAGCAGTACCTATGTAACACTTGATCGTGGTAGTAAGTGATGATCTAGGTTTAGGCATTTATAATATTATACTCTAATTATTATATATTATATATAATATATTTATATAATATATATAATATATTTATATAATACAATATTGATTATTAATAAAACCACAATATATATATTTAATATTATATACTTATTACATATTTTAATTGTATTCTATATTATACTTTTATTGGTTTATGCATTTCTTCTACTTTTTATTACCTTATAAGTGGATTATTTTATAGTTATTTTGTAAGTGGATTCCTTCTACGTACAAGGTCGCTGTCAGACAGTAGGCCGTGTACGCCAGCTTGTGCTTACTGCACCAGGGAGCCACACTGGGTGACTGACCCACATCGTGCAGATGGGTGTAAGTGCGTTCTGTGCTGTTGGCACAACGCTGAGATCACCTGCAACGCATTTCCCGAATGCTTCCCTGTCATTAATGAATGCATTAGCATAACAAATCCCTCTGTCTCTCCGGGTACACACACCCAGCCCATCAGTTCAGTCTCCCCAGAGAATTCTCACTGCTACAGGCCGTGATGATAGATGAAGACTAAATAAGTCAGCTCCAAAAATCCCATTTCTGATAGCATTGGAGATCAGGGCTTCTGTGTATCAGTCTGTGGGGTACACAGCCATCACCTCATGGCACTTCCTTTTCTTTCTTTTCTCTTTTTATTTTCTTTGTTTAAAGATTTATTTGTTTATTTGAAAGGCAGAGTTACAGAGAGGTCTTCTATCCTCTGGTTGACTCCCCAGATGGCCACAATGGCCGGAGCTGCACTGATCCGAAGCCAGGAGCCAGGAGCTTCTTTTGGGTCTCCCACATGGGTGCAGGGGATCAAGGGCTTGGGCCATCTTCCACTGCTTTCCCAGGCCACAGCAGAGAGTGCGATCAGAAATGGAGCAGCTGGGACTCGAACTGGCGCCCATATGGGATGCCAACACTGCAGAGGTGGCTTTACCTGCTGTGTCACAGTGCTATGTCACCGTGCCAGCTCCGGCACTTCTTTTTCCCAAAGTCCCTCTTTCATGCTCCTTTTCATCCTTCCATCTTCATTTGACTGCCAAGGAAATGAAAACCCTCAGACCCACCCTGAGTGGTGCAGGGCTGTGCAGTTCTAAGTGCCGGTTGCCTGATTTATTGCATTCAGCTGCAGGAGCAGAACACTCCATCCAGGGACCCAAGAGCCCAGGGACAGGAGCAAAGCAGGGAGACCCTGCTGGGACTTAAGATGTGGCTGGGGTCAGATTCATTTGATCCGTGGATGTCTGACAAGTCCCATCCCCTGTGCTGCTCCTCAGGACATCCACCTGGCATCGGGAACAGTGGTGCCAGTGAGTGGTTTGGGTGGCACGGTCACCCCTCGGGGGGCTGACGTTGTGAGTGAGTGTTGCGTGTGTGCTGGGCATTGTTAGCTAAAAGGCACAATCAGGGCAAGTCTGGATTTCTTGTTTTTAAGTTATTTTTAATTAACAAATGATAGTTGTGTATATTTATGAGATCAATTGTGTGATGTTTTGCCTTTACAGTGTAGAATGAATTAGGCCGGTGCCGTGGCTCACTAGGCTAATCCTCCGCCTTGCGGCGCCGGCACACCGGGTTCTAGTCCTGGCCCCTCTTCCAGGCCAGCTCTCTGCTGTGGCCCAGGAGTGCAGTGGAGGATGGCCCAAGTGCTTGGGCCCTGCACCCCATGGGAGACCAGGAGAAGCACCTGGCTCCTGCCATTGGATCAGTGTGGTGCGCCGGCCGCAGCGCACCGGCTGCGGCGGCCATTGGAGGGTGAACCAACAGCAAAAGGAGGACCTTTCTCTCTGTCTCTCTCTCTCACTGTCCACTCTGCCTGTCAAAAAAAAAAAAAAAAAAAAAAAAAGAATGAATTAAATCAGGCTAATGAACGAATCCACTACCTCACATACGTATCCTTGTGTATGTGTGTGTGAGTGTGTGTGTATGTGTATAAGTGTGTGTGTGTGTTTAAGAGTGTGTGTGAGTGTGTGTGTGTGTTTTGTGAGTGGTGAAAACACTTGAATTCCTGTGTGCTGTCATTTGGGAAGGACAGAGCTGGGGTAAGCCTGGGGATCCTGGGACAGTCCTGGTGCCGGAAGGCGAGATGGACAGAACGAAGAGGTAACATGCCTGAGGGTGAGCGAGGAGGCAGGGAGAAACCACTTGCGGAGTGCTCATCGGATACCAGGCACTTTCGGCTTTGCCTCCCGGAGTCACACAACCACACTCAGGTGGGTGATCTTAGGCCCATTTTACAGATGAGAGAGAGAGTTCTGGGCAAGTTCATGAGCTGGAACAGCAAGGGAGGCTTGGAGCCACTTGAGAACCCCTGGTTATTCAGACTCCAAAGCCTGTGTCCATTACTGCAGCAAATGTCCCCTGCAGCTGCTCCGTCAGGTAAACTGAGGCAGGGAGTGAGAGGGAGGGCTTAAGTAAGAGAGGTCGGCTGCTCCGTTAGCATCTCCTTTCTGATTTCCTGTTGCCATCTAGAAACTCTTCCAACACATGATAATGGTTTTGAATTTTCCCGTCATCTTGATTTGATATGAGAAATTTGGGATTTCCAGATCGATAGAGAAACCCGATCTTAAAGATGCTGGAAGGCAAACATCTGTGAAAGATCGCCGGAACAATGTCAACATCTGTCCCCGGAAAAGGGGATTGCTGAGGTTCTCAGTTTACAGCCAATCAATCGTGGAGGCTGGATGCTTGCAGATTTCAGTGCCTGTTGGAGCTGCAGGAATGGCTAATTAATTTAGTTCCTATGCTTATAATAGTTTTCATTGTTTCCGGTTAAAAACATTCTTTTTTGAATAGAGATTCTTTCCCGGGTGCAATGGGAAAAAAGGAAACAGTAGAAAAGGTTTACAGTGAAACTAAAATCTCCCCTGCGCCCAGTTGCCAGAGCCTCTTCTTCAGTCACAAGCGTTGCTGTTCTCTGGAAACCTCCCGGGGACATCCTTGTAATATTAGAGTGGGGCTGGCATTGTGCGCAGCAGGCTAAATCGCTGCGTGCAGCGCTGGCATTCCATACGAGCATGGGTTCGAGTCCTGGCTGCTCCTCTTCCAATCCAGCTCCCTGCTATGGCCTGGGAAAGCAGCAGAAGATGGTCCAGGGGCTTGGATCCCTGCACTCAATGTGGGAGTCCCAGATTGAGTTCTGGTCTCCTGGATTTGGTCTGGCCCAGCCATGGCTGTTGTGGTTTTTTGGGGAGTGAACCAGCAGATGTGAGATCTCAATCTCTTTCTCTCTCCCCCTTTCTCTTTGTAACTGTACCTTTTGAGTAAATAATAAAGAAATATTTTTAAAAATATGGAAATGTACATGACAGGCCTCAAAAAACTCCCAGAAAAAAATGGAGTTAAAAGTATGAATTTATTTTGGTTCAAAAAATTTTTTGAAAGCCATGGATAGTTTCTCATAATATGTATTTTCCACATATAATGAAAACAAATTTTTTAAAAATTTGTTTATTTTCATTTGAAAGTCAAATTTACAGAGAGAGAAGGGAGGCAGAGAGAGAGAGAGAGAGAGGTCTTCCATCTGCTGGTTCACTCCCCAACTGGCCCCAATGGCTGGTGCCGCGCTGATCCAAAGCCAGGAGCCAGGAGCTGGGAGCTTCTTCTGTGTCTCCCATGTGGCTGCAAGGGCCCAAAGACCTGGGCCATCTTCTACTGCTTTCCCAGGCCATAGCAGAGAGCCGGATTGGAAGTGGAGCAGCCGGGACTAGAACCGGCACCCATATGGGATGCTGGCACTTCAGGCTGTAGCTTTACCTGCTACACCACAGCATCAGCCCCACGAAAACAATTTTTTATATCAAAATGTTTTTAAACCAAAAATAGACTCGTACTTTTAATTCCATTTTCTTACAAACTTTTTGAGGTGCCCTTGTCTGTATAGTTCCTTTCTGATTTTAAAAAATATAAGTGAGGCTGGTGCCGTGGCTCACTAGGCTAATCCTCCACCTGCGGTGCCAGCACCCCAGGTTCTAGTCCTGGTTGGGGCGCCGGATTCTGTCCCGGTTGCTCCTCTTCCAGTCCAGCTCTCTGCTGTGGCCCAGGAAGGCAGTGGAGGATGGCCCAAGTCCTTGGGTCCTTCACCCACATGGGAGACCGGGAGAAGCACCTGGCTCCTGGCTTCGGATCAGCATGGTGTACCAGCCACAGTGCGCCGGCCACAGTGGCCATTGGAGGGGGTGAACCAATGGAAAAGGAAGACCTTTCTCTCTGTCTCTCTCTCTCTCACTGTCCACCTTGCCTGTCAAAAAATATATAAGTGATAGTACACTATTCCTATTATGCTGTATCTTGATTTCTTTTTCTCACTTAACTGAATATACTTGGAGTTGTAGCATATCAGTCTGCAGAGAGATGCTTCATTCTTTTTGTTGGCTGTGTAGTACTCCAGTTTATGGAGTAGGTTGACTCGTCCTAGTCAACATCCAGGATGTTTTCTGGCATTTTCCACTACAGTTTATGCTTGAATGTGCACCTTGATGCCTATGCGCATGTTCACCAGTAGCATCCAGGTCTAGAAGTGGAACTACCAGCGAGGCGGATATGCAGGTAAAATGTGACGTCTTCTAATGTCGAAGGGAGGTTTCCTTCTTCATCTCGGAGGGAGCAGGGCCGTCCAGGAGGGTCAGCCTGGGGAAGTGAGGCCTCCACCAAGAGCTTAGTGACGTCCATAGGAGCTGTGGCGCCCTCTCTCACTGACCGCCCACAGGAGCTGTGGCGCCCCTCTCTGCCCTGGCTTCTTCTTGAGGCCAGAGAGAGGGAAAAACCAGGTCTGTTCTCACCTCCTTCAGCCTTTGACTGTCCATGGCTCCCTGGAAGTGTTGAGTGTCTGTGCAATCCTGTCCGAGCTTACCCACTCCAAGAAAGTCCCTGCCTGCCTCCCCAGCTCACCTCTCCTCATCTCCTCCCCACCCCTCACAACCTCTCATCTCCTCCAGTACACGACAGCCCTCCTCACCCGGGCCTTTGCACATACTGTCATCTCTGGTTGCTCTCCTCTTACTTTATACCTGGCTGACTCCCCCCTGTCCTTTTGATCCTGGCTTAAATGTCACAACCTTGGGGAAGCCCACCTGGATATCCTTCCCCCACCTCCTCACCAGTTGGATCAGCCATTATATATTACAGAGCATCCAATTCTCTTTCCCCAGAACTCCTCTCCCAGTCGTAGCGCATAACCTTTCCTTTTGATTTCAGTCCTCATTCTGGGCGACTGGGCATCTGGATGTGTTGATTATCAGGATGAGTCATTTAGGCCAAGCGTTACAGCCTTCATCAAACTACAGGATCAGACCCAGATCTTGTCTGTCAGTGGGCCAAGCCACATTCTTCTCTGTGGGCATCTGAGCTCTCTAGGCTGGCTGCAACCAGCTCCCATGACTAGGCCAGCTTGCCCCTCCTGCTGCCTGGTGCCCCGCTCTGGGCCAGCTGTCAGGCGAGGTGATGAGACTTTGTAATGTCCCCTGGGTAGGGGCCTCTCAGCAGGCAGGGGACTCTGAACCAGCTCTCGGCAATTGGGACTTCTAATTTCAGGCCCAGAGAGGACGCTGATTTCTTCTTCTTTTTTTTTTTTTTTTTTTTTTTGACAGGCAGAGTGGACAGTGAGAGAGAGAGAGAGAGAAAGGTCTTCCTTTGCCGTTGGTTTACCCTCCAATGGCCGCCACGGCCAGCGCGCTGCGGCCGGTGCACCGCGCTGATCCGATGGCAGGAGCCAGGAGCCAGGTGCTTTTCCTGGTCTCCCATGGGGTGCAGGGCCCAAGCACCTGGGCCATCCTCCACTGCACTCCCTGGCCACAGCAGAGAGCTGGCCTGGAAGAGGGGCAACCGGGACAGAATCCGGTGCCCCAACCGGGACTAGAACCCGGTGTGCCAGCGCCGCAAGGCGGAGGATTAGCCTAGTGAGCCGCGGCGCTGGCCCAAGACGCTGATTTCTATGATTAAAATGGCTGCATACTTTATCAAGGGCCGACTTAGCAGAAACTCCGAAGTGTACATGGAGCTGTGATAAGCCTGGGTTTTCTCTGTATTTATGCTAGGGGGCTACTTACTTACAAGTGTTTGCGGTGTGAGGGCATTGCGGTACTAGTGACAGAGGCACTGTAGTTCTCTAAAATGACAGCCACAGGCAGCACAGTGGTTAGGGCTTATGGTGAGGGGTTGGTCCTTGGTGCCCACACTCCCGTGTTTATTGAAGCCTTATACGTGCAGATGCCACACATGTACCCAGGGGTAGGAGGCAGTGGAGTTGAACAGGGGACACAGAGCAGTGTTCTGACTGTGCTGTCTGTAAGATTCTGCGCTTTCAGTCTTCTCCCGTGGTCTTGAGCATCCAGGAGTTTGCTTTGTGCTCTGGAACAGAGCGGCCTCTTACCTTGTCCAGCAGGAATATTGTCTGTGTCCCCAGTCCGTCATAGTCTCCCCACCCCCTGTCTCTTTCTTCAGAGACTGGATCTTCCCAGGGCCCCGAAAGATTCAGAACTCCGTATTCTGGTGGTGGCCATGGCTTATTGGACCAGGGGTCACAGACAGGCCATGAGAGCTCTTTCCCAAGGACTTGGAGTTGAGAGTCCCTGAGCTCCTCTCTGGTGGGTTCGTGAAACCAGAGGGGATGGGGCTGACAACGACAGTGCAGCAGAAGAGAGGTGTGTGGCAGTCAGCCGTAGAGAGAACGAGATCCCGACATGTGCAGCACAGCGGGTGGAACTGGAATCGTTATGCTAATAGAAGTAAGCCGTACCCAGAAAGACAGATTTCCCAAGTTTTCTCCTTTGTGGAAGTTATAGGATATAAAATTCCCTCTCTCACTCTCTCTCTATATGTATATATATAAATATGTAGGTATAAAATATATGTAACTATGTATATATACATAAAGTTTTATATGTTTGCATACATACATAGTTACGTATATTTTATATATATTATATGTATATATAGAGAGTGTATGTGAAAATTGGGTGGATGTCATATCGTTTGGCCTATAGTTACAACTGTTGTGTCATGAAATCATACTGTGTAAGTGACAATATACCCTTTTTATGTTCATTGTCTTGAATCCTTCATTTTGTGATATTAATTTGTTTTCAAGAAAAAAAGTATATATACGTGTGTTTGTGTATATGATGTCTACATTCAAAGTGAATGTGGCAAAATGTTAAAAAAATGTTAAATTTTAAAACTAAAGAACAGATGTATGAACACCCACCTTCCTCCAACAAAATGAACAGGAACGGACTAATTGCTGTGTTAAACCACCAAGTTCATGGCCCTTGGTGATATCAGCCCTAGGAAACTAACACATACCCCGCTTATCCTTGAGTGAGTTCTATGCCTTATACCAGGCTTATTCCAATCAAAGAATCCAGATTCGGCTGCCATTTTGTTGGAATGTATTCAGCCACGCCATGTGTGTGCCAGCAGTAGACTCAACACCGGAGATCGAAGCCACGCGTCTTGGGCTCTTCAGAGACCAATGGTAAGGTGAGGACAGAGACGGGAGGGAAGCACCTGGGCCCTCAGCAAGGAGCAGGACACCTCTGCTGCTTCTTCACAGAAAACCCAGAGCCCCAGTCTGGTCATGAAAACAAGAAGTCAAACCCAAGTGGAGGTAGGTTCTGCAGAATCCCTGCCAGCGCTCCTCAGAACCCCCAAGGTCATGAAAAACAAGGGGAGGCTGGACAAGCTGCGTGTTGGTTCCCCATGACATCATCCCTCGGTGCTTGTGGGAGATCAGTTCCAGGGCCTGCCTCCTGCTCATGGGCTGGGCCCTTGCTTGCTGGCGGGCTGTCAGCTGGGACGCCTGTCAGCTTCCAGGGGCCACCGTACTCCTGAGTACGTGGCCCCCTCACCTCTCAGCAGCTGACTTCTGCAAACCCGTCGAGGGGGCCTCTCTCTCCAGTCTGCTGAGATGGAATCCTACACAGTGAAACACACAACAGAGTGACATTGGATGCCTTTGCCATGACCTACTGGTCTCAAGCAAATCACAGCTTCTGTCCACACTCAGGCGAGAGGACCGTAGAAGATCGCCCTGGGTGAGACCACTGCAAATGGGAATCGCAATCAGAGCTAACTCCCAGGGGCCATGCTTGGCATATCCCAAGACCCTTAATAATACAGACAGGGGTGGGTGTTTGTCAGAGACCAGCCCTTCCCATGCGAGCCCCTTTGGCTAAACCTCCTGTGACTTGGGACTCACTTTAGCTGTGACGACTGTTTTGGGAACTCACCAGCAAAAAAAAAAAAAAAAAAAAAAGATAGCCCAGAGAATCCAGGCAGCTGCTTGGCAGGCTCCAGGCAAATGATCTTGGTGCAGTCCTGCAGGCGGACTCATTTCCAAGGGATGATTTCCTCGCTCTGAATCTACCGGTAGCAGATGCTCCCATGCAGGACATGTGTCCACTCAGAGCAAGGTCGAGAGAATCAAATTAATTTCTTTTATGACCCAAGGCAAGCTTGGAATGGGCTCTTCTGAGATGAAAAAGCAAGGCAGGAGGCTGCCTACTCCCTTTGTCCTCCACTCCCACCCCCTTGGCCACCGGGCCTCCTGCAGTTTAATTGGGGTGGGATTCCAGCCCCAGCAGGGCAGCCTGCCTCCCGCGGCAGCCCAGGCTGTGCCAGGGATGATTTCTCCACGCGGCACATGTTTGGGCAGCCCCACCAGGCTGGAGTGCCCCGGCTGATTTTAGTGACCTTGTGGTCATGGGCATCAGAGACTGTCAACGGCACCAGAGGTGGGAGGGGACAGATAGGGTTCAAAATAGGCCCAAATGTGGAAGTGCATCTTTGTGGACTTGTGATCAACAACAGAGAGGGTGCAATGGGTACCCCTGAATCTCTGCCCGTAACAGTAACAGTTTCACCTCATTTTTGGCCATTGTGTTGGGAGTGGAGCTACCATGCGCCCCTGTTGGCTGGGATAGTCCCAGTTACGCCTGGTTTTTTGGGTTTGGCCCATCTTAAAGCTATTCTTGCTTGGGTGATAAATTACATATATGGTCATCCTAATTCAGGGTTTCTCAACCTCAGCACTTTGACATTTTGGGATGGGTGATCCCTCGTGGTGGGGACTGTCATGTGCAGTGTGTGGTGTTTAGCAACAACCCTGGCCTCTACCCACTAGAGGCCAGTAGCACCCTGAAACCCAGTCATTGTCAAGTGTCCCCTGGCTGAGGGAGGAGGCAGGGGGCATCACCACAGCCTAAGATCCATGTCCTTAGTAACAGGGCCCCGTGCAGTCCTTCCACCTGGCGCCACCTGGGGGTGATTTGGGTCCTTGTTTCATCTAGAGGGGAAAACCTCCCTGTGTGATCTCTGTTGATTTCTCCTGCTTAGTCCCAACCGCCCCATCCTACTTTTGGGGGGAAGAAGGGAGAGAGACTTTTTCCTTCTCATTCCCTGTCTGTGAAAGCTCTTCCAAAAGTTCATGGAAAATGCCTATTATGTAAAAAACTACTCATGGATTTCAAATAGTTTTGAGCCAAAAGAACCCCTCCGCCCCGCCCCTGCTTATCTTTTAATTCCATTTCTCCATCAACTTTTTGACGTGTCCCTGTATGCTCTTTGTGTGACTCCACAGGAGGATGCCCTTCCCCTGGCTGCAGAGATTGGGTCAGGGACAGGTGTTTAAGCTCGGACAGATGTGGGACTTCTGCTCAATGAAGAGGAGTAGAGGCCGGCGCTGCGGCTCACTAGGCTAATCCTCCGCCTTGCAGCACCGGCACACTGGGTTCTAGTCCCGGTCGGGGCGCCGGATTCTGTCCCGGTTGCCCCTCTTCCAGGCCAGCTCTCTGCTGTGGCCGGGGAGTGCAGTGGAGGATGGCCCAAGTGCTTGGGCCCTGCACCCCATGGGAGACCAGGAGAAGCACCTGGCTCCTGCCATAGGATCAGCATGGTGCGCCGGCCGCAGTGCTCCGGCCGCGGCGGTCATTGGAGGGTGAACCGACGGCAAAGGAAGACCTTTCTCTCTGTCTCTCTTTCACTGTCCACTCTGCCTGTCAAAAAAAAAAAAAAAAAAAAAAAGAGGAGTAGAAGTTTGCTATTATGGGGGGGGGGGACGGGGCGGTGGAACCGGTTGGGTGGGAACCTGGAGCTGTGAGGGATGAGCCTGTGCTGGAAGGAAACAGGGAGGCAGAGTTGAGAGAGGATGAAAAGCTGAACTCGCAGCCGACAGCCTGCGCTCCACTGCATTTGAAGACAGACGTCAGGCATCACCAAGAGATCATTTCTCTTTAAAAAGAATTCTGTTTGTATATTCCAAAGGCTGAGTGGCAGGGAGTAACACACACACACACACACACACACACACACATCTGCTTGTTTCCTCCCCAGATGCTGTAACAGAGCTTGGCCAGGATGGAACCAGGACAAGGAACTCCATCCAGGTCTCCCAAGTGAGTAACAGGAACCCAGATACTTGGGCCATTTTCTGCTGCCTTCCAAGGTGAATTAGCAGGAAGCTGGATCAGAAGTGGAGCAGCCAGGATTCAAGCCAGCACTCCGATACGGGATGTGGGCATTGCAAGCAGTGGCTTAGCCTGCTATACCACAACATCTACCCCAAGGTTAAATTCTCAATTCAGCCAGTTTGAGTTGCGCTTCTGTCAACTTGCAACAGGGTGGTTCTCCAGCCTTCTCCTGTAGCTTTAATTCTGCTAGCGATCAGTTTGAGACATAGAAGTGAAGATGAGACAAGAGGCTCTGGTCTGACTGCCTCAGCGTTCCCCACCCCCTCTGGACTCAGCCAGCGTGCAGGGTGTCTCTTGCCTCCTGTTAAGCTCTCTCAAGACTTCTGGACATATCTATTCCTTCTCTTCATTTCTCTCCCCAACAGTGCATCCCTCTTTAAAAAAAAATTAGAGAGCGTGCAGCCACCTGCTGGTTTACTCTCCAAATGCCTGCAATGGCTGAGACCGGGCCAGAGCTGTCGTCTGGCATTGGTTGCTCCATCCAAGTCTCTCACATGGGTGGCAGGAGTCCAATTACTTGAGCCATCACTGCTGCCTCCCAGGGTCAGCAGCAAGTTGATGTCAGGAGCCAGAGCCTAGTGTAGAACCCAGGTGCCCTGAAATGGGATGTGGGCATCTTAACGGCTGGGCTAGAAACCCATCCATGTATCTCTCTTTCAATGAATACCCACACTTAAAACAATGCTCTTGTAACTTAGTGGCATATACACTCAGAAAAAAACATTCCTTAGGTTAAATATCTAGTGTGCCACAGTCCCCTGCACTGATCTTACCCAGGATTCCCTGATGATAAAGATGGCTATTGAGGAAAATATGGAAAAATGCACAAGCCGGTAAGAAGTCCCATCTTGGGACCCGGAGCAGGTAATTTTTGGATTATTCTCTTCCATGCATCTTTGATAGGTTTACATAATTGAGTTCACAGTCTGCATGAAATTTTATATGTGTATTTTCTTTAAAAGTATAACATTATAGAAATTCCTAAATTAAAAGTTGTGATGATTTTGATAATTGCAGAAGATTCCATGGATGAACATAACGTGATCTAAAAATGCTTTTGCTACTGGTTGAGACCTTGGTTTTTGTATGAAGTAATGTGATACCACCCATGAGCATGCACCTTTGTTCCCATACTGGATGACTTCCTTAAAATAAATTCCTGTTGTGGCAACACTGGCATTCTATATGGGTGCTGGTTCAAGTCCCGGGTGCTCCTCTTCCAATCCAGCTCCCTGCTAATGTACCAGGGGAAGTGGCTGAAAATGATCCAAGTGCTTGGGTTCCTGGCATCCATATGTATAGAGTTCTAGGCTCCAAGCTTTGAGCTGGCATAGCCCTAGCTGCTGAAGCCAATTGAGAAGTGAATCAGCAGATGGGAGATTCTCTCTCTCTCTCTTTCTGTGTGTGTGTGTGTGTGTGTGTCTGTCTGTCTGTCTGTCTCTCCCTCTCTCTCTGTAACTATGCCTTTCAAATAAATAATATTAAAAAATTCCTACCAACAGTATTTCTGGGTCAAAATGAGTACTTGTAAGGCTTGATTTATCTTTTCAGGAAGCTTTTCAGAAATATTGCACTTGTTTACATTCCCCCTGGCTGTGTAGGCGTGTCAGATGTTAGAGTCATAATTGGAATTATTAATAGGAATTCAGCCAGTTCATATGTTGTCAATCATACAGGGGTTCTGGAAAATGGAACTGAGGATACATTTAATTTGGTGCAAAACATTTTTGAAATCCACGCATTAAAGGAGTCTTCACAAAGTTCACAGGGTATTGTGAAAATGCTATGCATGGCTTAAGGTTTATTTTGCACCAAAATAAGCACATCTTTTAATTCTACTTTTCCATGAACTCTTTGAAGGGCCCTTGTATTTTTTTAAAGATTTATTTTATTTATTTGAAAGAGATACAGAGAGAGGTCTTTCATCCACTGGTTCACTCCACAAATGGCCGCAATGGCCAGAGCTGAGCTGATACAAAGCCAGGAGCCAGGAGCTTCTTCCAGGTCTCCCACGTGGGTGCAGGGGCCCAAGGACTTGAGCCATCTTCTACTGCTTTCCCAGGCCACAGCAGAGAGCTGGATCAGAAAAGGAGCAGTCAGGATTTGAACCGGCGCCCATACGGGATGCCAGTGCTCCCAGCTCTGGGCCCTTGTATTTTAACACCACCTACACTTCCACCAGTAATAATACAACAACTTAAAAATGATGTGCTAAAATAGACTTATTGGGAGCTTAGAGTATTCCTACTGTTTTACTAAGAATTTTACATGTGTCCTCTCATTTAGGTCTTTCAGTGAGGGGGCATTGCTATCCCTCATTCACAGATGAAGACCCGAAGATGGGGCCCAAAGAGGTAAAGTGCAGGCCAATGACCACAGTCGGTGAGTGGAGGAGTCTGGATTTGACACCTGGCAGTCTGACTTCTGAGTGTTTCCCTTTTCTTTTTTAGCAAGACAGAGATGACTAGTTGAGGGTAACTCTGCTTGGATGGTTAGCTATCCTGTGCACAGCTCACTGAAGATCTAACTTGAGCAAAAACACTGCTACACCTTGCAGATAGAAGTCAGGGCTCTGACATTCATATTTTCCAGGCTTTCCCTGCGAAGGGTCACCTACCCAGCCAGGTATGTGGCTGAGAGAAGCCACACCCAGCTTAATTCGGGAATCCTAAAGAATTCTCACTAAGTACATGGGTTTCTTTAAAGATCTATTTATTTATTTGAAAGTTACAGACACACACAGAGAGAGAGAGAGAAAGAGAGAGGAAGGGAGAGGGAGAGAGAGAGAGGGAGGGAGGGAGGGAGGGAGGGAGGGAGGGAGATCTTCCATCTGTTGGTTCACTCCCCAAGTGCCCTCAGCTACTGGGACTGAGCCAAGCTGCTGCCAGGAGTCTGGAACTCCATCTGGATCTCCCACAAGGGTGGCAGGGGCCCAAGGACTTTCGCATACATAAATAATCCTTAAAAATAAAATGGTGGCATTCACAGCCACAGCGCTAGCAGGAGTAGTCATAGTCGCATCTGCCTCTCTGAGAACAGGGAGGGTTTCCTGAGCTAAAGGATGTCCTTAGCTCTGTGCTTGCCTGCACTTGAGAAGTGGTGGCCAGCGTCGCCATCATTGAGCTCGTTCAGGGTTGCCGTTCTGACCCTGTGTTATTTTCCTTTGCCTTTTAACCCACTCCTTTCAGGAGCAGCCCTTCTCCTGCCCATCTGGTGGGACTCGTGGGACAGCCAGATACAATTTCCTACTCCCTTGTCCTCTGTCATGGTGTGACCAAGGCACAGTGCAGCAAACACTCATCTCCAGGGGCTTTGCATCCTCAGGGAGGTAGAGTGGTTAGAGTCAGGTCACTCCCCGAACCCCCAGTCTGGTGCTTCTCCATACTGAGCCCACTGAAGAGCACACTGGGGATGCTGGGATGGCTCTGAGACTCTTCTCACGAGCTCCCAGGAGTTGATGACCCGGGTACTCGGGGCTTGTGGGCACCATGTGGATCTCACTTGTAGCTTCACAATGGAATCACTTGAGAGAGTTTGGAAATGAGACAGACAGCCCCTCTGCGGGCCAGGTAATCCCAGTGTCTGAGGGGCAACAGTGGTTTTTCAAAGGCACTCTCTGACTCTCATCTGCAGCTAGAGCCGAGGACAGCCACAGAGAGATGATCCAGCTGCAGCCCAGGAATGCTATTTTTTTTAGATTTGTTTATTTTAAAGCAGAGTTAGAGAGAGAGAGAGAGAGAGAGAGATTGAGAGAGAGAGAGAGAGTCAATCTTCTTTCTACTGGTTCATTCTCCAAATGGCTGCAACAACCAGGGCTGGGCCAAGCCAAAGCCAGGAGCCAGGAACTCCTTCCGGGGTCTCCCAGGTATGTTGCAGGGGCCTGAGTACTTGGGCCATCCTTTGCTGATTTCCCAGGTGCATTAGCAGGAAGCTGTATTGGAAGCAGAGCAGCCTGGCCTGAAACCGGAGCTCGAATGGGATGCCGACGTCAGGGGCAGCAGCTTAACCTGCTGCACCACAACACCAGCCCCGGGAATGCTATTCTTGCTCTGATACCGTGAGTCCCTCCTTTAACCATCTGTTGTGCTGTTAGTTTTGTTGCTTGCAACAGAGAACAGTAACTGTCGAATACAGGCTCATGCTCATTGTCTCTGGCTTCTCCATCCACAGCCTTTCAGCAGCACTGCACATCTCCTGAGGTGGTTTTGATTTGGTTGCTGTATCCCCGGAGGGATGTGGGCATTCCCTCTTCTCTTTCCCTGTCAGCCCATCTGAGGGGCTGCTGCTCGCTAGAACGGCATTGCTCGCTTCTCTGTCCCAGATTACAGTTTCACCAGGGTTTGATGAGCCGCGCCAGCTGACGGGAGTGTGAACCAGCCATCTCACCTGTCAGGTGGTGATAATGAAAACGGATGGTCTGGGCCAGGCAGGGCAGCGGTGTAGGGCCTTACTCCTGTCTGGGGCATGGATACCTCTGCCACCAGGATTTAGCCAGGAGGTGGCAGTTTCCCAAAGCTGATTTCCTCTGGCTCCCAGCGGACTGGCCTTGACCTGGACCAGCTGACCGCGATCTGGAGATGCCGTTGCCAGGGAGACCCAGATGCAAGACAGGCATCCTGGGTGCCGCGGCTCTACCTCTGCCCACAGGTCCAGATGTCTGGCTCTTCATCCTGTCTCTCTGCTTGGAAGGTTCCTCACCTCTGGAGTCCTTGTGAGCCTCTCACAAGCCCAGCCGATGCCCAGTGACACTCCCCAGGCTGGGAATACGTCCACACTGTGGCAGACAGCTGCTCCTCTGTCTGCTGCCCGTGCTGCTCACTCCCCTGCTGCCCAGCGGTGGAGGGTGGTGCCTGGCCTGCCAGAGGGGTCTCGAGGACTTGGTCCGATGCCTTATTCTGGCCCCCAGTGCCCTGGCCGGAAGGTACCCTGCCTGAAGGCAGGCGGTACCGGGAACAGAGGGCGGGTGTGGCAGAGTGGGTCCGGAGAAGCGCTGGAGCCGCCTGCCTCCTGGGAGAGGCACTCGGTGTGGGGAAGCGGGGAAGGGGAGGACCGGAGCGAGGATTTGCTTCTGCTTTCAGACAGTTCGGATGAAGCTGCTTGCATTGCTTTGATTAAAAGAAAACTTCAAATTCTTGAGAAAAACCACAAGGGGAGAAGAGCCTCTAGAGCAACAGGGATCGATGCCATGCGCTAACTTCTATCAGTGTGCTGGGCTTTTCACCTGTCTCCCAGTTCACTTCTGATTCTCTCCACAGCCTCGGGGGGGGGGGGGGCACTGATCTTGCCATTGGCACTTTGCCCAGGTAAGCACCCAGAGAACCATGGGCCTGGACCCCCTTGCATCCCAGGCAAGCCAAATGGGATGGTTGTTAGAGCAAGTTGGTGATAGACACAATCAGCAGTCGTGGAGCTAGTTGGTGGTAGGCGTGGCTAGTTAAGGTCACACAGCTGGTTGGTAGTAGGCGTGGTTAGTTAGGGGTATTGCAGCTAGTTGGTGTAGCACAGTTAGGAGTCACCCTGCTAGCCGGTGGTGGGCATGGCTAGTTAAAGTCACACAACTGGTTGGTGGTAGAGTGTGGGTTTGAGCCAGGCACTGTCTGATTGAGAATCTTCTGTTTCTTATTTATCATGCCCTTGACCGTGGACTAGCTTTAGAGTCATGATGTCCAACCTTCTTGTTTGCAGACGGGGAAATTTGACCCCAGAGTGGCAAAACGACCTTCCCAAGGTTACCCGGCAAGTGAGTTTTGTGCTTCCAAGGGACCGCTGGGCTGGAGGTCCGAGATTTATGCCACAGCAGGGACCCATTAGGAGGCCTGCCAGTCGGCTTTGACAGGAGCACATGTCGCCTCTCCCCAGAGGAGGAGGAGGATTGCTGTGGGCAGGGCAGGTGTCTGGGGCCAGGGCCCTGTGCCCAGGACTGGGGCTGGGGCCGCAGTGGAGGGGAGAGGCTCCCTGTCTTTAATTTACACACACAGCAGCAACAGCCTGGGGAAAACAGCCCAAACAAACTCTCAGAGGATGTTTGGACTTAATCCCAGGGTCGGAAGCAGCTCGGTAAGATAAATAAGATAAAGTTGGTGCGCCTCTAAGGTTGAGCGATCGTATCACCATTGCATCTGAAATATTCATGAGGGGAAGGGAGGTATGAGAAACAGCTCCAGAAACATATTCGGCTTTGAAAAGGCAGAACTCAAAGGCATGAAAAATGAATCAGGGGAAATTAATGTTGGGGTGGAGGTGGGGGATGCTGAGCCAGTGATGGGGGGGCAGTTATTGCCCCAAAGGAATAAGGAAAGAGAAGTGGAGGAGACGTTTCTGTCTGGGCTGTGATCAGAATTCTCTAGCCTGCCTGGCATATTTGAAATGTCAATCTTCTCGTTTATCATTTGAAGTCAACACTTGGTCACAGAACGGATGATTCTGGCAAGGATTAAAAAGCAAGGTGGGCTGAGGGATTCAGGATGGGGAGGGTGGGATGGGGCGGGGCAGAACAGAGAGAGAAAGATCGGTGAAGTGAACTAACACTTGTCAATGATGGATAAATTCCTTGTCTCTCAAAGAGCGATTTGTGGAAGGGCAGGATACCAAGAGGCAGGAATTTCTAAACCCGGCTCTGCTAAAAACTTTTGTGATTTCCTGCACATCTGTGGGCCTCCGTTTCCCCCTTTGTAAAGATGGAATGTTGGACCGAATATTCTCCTAGATCACCCCACCCCTGCATTTAGGGGCTTTGATTTTGTGATGTACTTGAAGACTGAGGGCAGCTTACAGAGGAATGGTTGAGGGCATTGCCTGGTGGAGGGAGTATAGACATTATGCTTTTTGAAAGATTTATTTATTTATTTGAAAGGCAGAGTTTACAGAGAGAGAGAGAGGTCTTCCATCTGCTGGTTCACTCCCCAAATGGCTGCTGTGGTTGGAGCTGGGCTGATCTGAAGCCAGGAGTTTCTTCAGGGTCTCTTATGTGGGTGCAGGGTCCCAAGGACTTGGGCCATCTTCTGCTGCTTTCCCAGGCATCTTAGCAGGGAGCTGGATGGGAAGTGAAGCAGCTGGGTCTTGAACCAATGTCCATACGGGATGCTGGTTACGCAGGCGGTGGATTTACCTGCTACGCCTCATTACCTTTGTTTGGTGGTAGCTGTTGGTAGAGCCCTTTAAGTTTAGCCCATGTCATTGAGGCCAGTGGAGCTTGGCCCCTTTGAAAGGCAAGTCCTTGCAGTGTGGACCGGGGCAGCATGCACGAGAGGTCTGCTTCTAAAGCAAAGGAAGTGTGCACAGAGGTCCTGACCAGCGGCACCGGCAGCCCCTGGAGCCTGTGTGGACTATTATTCTTGCACCTCTCTCCAGAGCTCCCCAAGTCCTGCATGGGTCGTGTGCACATTAATGTCTCAGAAGCATCAATGGTGCTCCCAGACTTGCTCTAATCAGGGAGGAGGTTTGGTGGTGGCGTGTAGCTAGCAGCACTCAGGAAGTCCAGTGGAGGGGAAACAAAGTATGACGAATGCACGCCCTGGATCACGCCTGTGCAGCAGAGAGAGGGACAGATCTGCCGTGCCCACAGCAATGCGGGCTGATCTTACAGACACAACACCAAGAAGGGAAACAACGAGAATCCACGCCGTAGCACCACACGGCTTTTTATCGGTGAACAAAGTGTTCTGTACAAACGGAGGCTCCAGGAGGACAGGAGCTTTGCCTATTTTGTTCACTGCTGTAGCCTTGGCACAGAGTAATGAAAAACCTTCACTTGTATTTTCCTTCTGAGAAATGCTGGTTGGCCCAGGCTTCATTTTTGGAGTCTGCTTCACCCATCGGCTGCTGGCACACTCTGCCTCTGGCCCCGTCCAAAGAGCTGCTTGCACAGCTCTTGGCTCCCTACCTTCCGCCTTGTCTCTAAGGCTTTAGTGAGTCTTCCT
Source organism: Oryctolagus cuniculus (assembly GCF_051225735.1). Classification (NCBI taxonomy): domain Eukaryota; kingdom Metazoa; phylum Chordata; class Mammalia; order Lagomorpha; family Leporidae; genus Oryctolagus; species Oryctolagus cuniculus. Next base: position 57,012,271 of record NC_142885.1, read on the forward strand.
GTAGAGACAGAAGGGGAGTCTTGGCTTCCTGCAGAGTGCTTTGTGTGCATAACCTCCTGCAGCCTCACAACGCTGCCTAGACTAGTGGTTCTCAACTGGGCACAGTTTTTGCCTCCAATGGGGACTTTTGCAGTGTCTGGAGACATTTCTGACCCAACGTATAGAGGCCGGGAAGGCAGGTGAACATGCTGTGGTGCACAGCAAAGAGCCATCAGGTCCGCAGTCCCCGTGGTGTGGAAGCTGAGAATCGCTGCTCTGGGCTGGAGTGCTCATTAGCTTTGTTCTTACAGGTGAGGGACACGAGGCATGGAGAAGTTGGGGAATCCTGCCTGACACCCCATAGCTGGTGAGCCGTGGGGGGTTGCTCAGGCCTGAGCAGTTTCCCAGATTGTGGGTCTTCGAGTGTTTAGGCTGGGAAAGACGGTCACCTCAATAGAAACCAGACTCTGTAGACACGTGAGTCCATGACTTCATTGTTATGTTCGACCTACTGAGTTTATGGTATGAGCTAATGACTATCGATCTAGGGACCAAACCCATTTCCAAGTCCACCCACAGTGGTCGAGGCCATGGCCCAGCTTTTCCCCCACTTCTGGAAATGTTTATCTGTTAGGCCCTTGAGTTAAGACAGCAAGCCTCCAGGTAGATCAACATGTATCTTTAGCAGAGTTTTGTAGTTCCTTTAAGGGATAGATTAGTTGGGGATCATGTGGTAGGAGAAGTCCCAAGGTTTGAGGCCAAGGTCAGAGTGCACATCTGACCTTGAGTGAATCACTTATGCTGTCTGAGTGTGTCCTCCTTTATAAATGAGTTGATAATAAGAGCCACGATTATGAGCACCTTGTACTGGCTCCGTGCCACATGCTTTGCTTGCCAGGTGTTCTACCTGCAAGGTGTTTGTTTGTTTGTTTGTTTGTTTTTGACAGGCAGAGTGGACAGTGAGAGAGAGAGAGAGAGAGAGAAAGGTCTTCTTTTGCCGTTGGTTCACCCTCCAATGGCCGCCGCGGCCGGTGCGCTGCGACCGGCACACCGCGCTGATCCAATGGCAGGAGCCAGGTGCTTCTCCTGGTCTCCCATGGGGTGCAGGGCCCAAGTACTTGGGCCATCCTCCACTGCACTCCTTGGCCACAGCAGAGAGCTGGCCTGGAAGAGGGGCAGCCGGGACAGAACCTGACCGGGACTAGAACCCAGTGTGCCGGCGCTGCAAGGCGGAGGATTAGCCTAGTGAGCCGCGGCACTGGCCGCAAGGTGTTTTGAGGGTGTCTCACTTAATCCTCACAATGGGAGGGTTGCCTCCTGGGCTAAGTGGCTAGCCAAGGACACAGCTGGTGAGTGAGCGTCAGGATGGAAACCCAGATGGTCTTTGTCCAAACACCTCACTGTTAACGGCTTTGCGATGTGGTCTCTTGTGGCTGTGTCTAAGGAGACAGGAAAAGCAGGCCAATTACGGCCGAAAACCAGGAGTTGGGCTCAAGGGCAGTGCATTCAGTGTGTTTTCAAAGGCGCGTGTGCTTCTCCACCCCCTAACATCCCAGAAGGCACCGCTGACTGCAGACACCTGCCTGCACGGTTGTGGTCAGCTGACCTCGCCCTCCAGCTTCTGAGCCCCGCCGGCTCCCTCCTTCCCTCCCCTGGCAACGCGTGTTTGATGTCGTCGGTGTGTTTGAAGCTGGACTCAGGCCCCAGGAACCGTCTTCTTTCGTGGAGAAGCAGGACTCGAGTCTGCTGGCTGTCTTTTTTCAGCCCTGCTGTAAGAGTCTGGCAGGCCCTGCGCTGTCAGCTCTGGGAACGCCGGCGGCTGCCTCCACCTGCTGGAGGCCCTTGATCTATGGCTGTAGTCTGCCAAGGGTTCCAAGGACAGGGATCTGCTAGGGACTGGAGAGACTGACTTTCTTTGTTTGTGGCTGGCTGATTCCCTTCTCATTGTAAATTAATCGTTCTGAGAATAAAAGTGGCTGTGGCTTAGTGAGTATTGTGTGCCAGGAGCTGTGTGCAACACTTCACACTGAACCCTTGCCTCCCGTGCCTGGCTCCTGGCTCTAGCTCCCAGCTCCTGGCTCCTGGCTCCTGGCTCTCCTTTCCTTGATTTTTTTTATCCATAGCCAGTAAGTATTTCCAACACCTAGGAGAGGGCCTGGTAAATACAGTTGCTCAAGAAATTGTTTGTTGAGGGAATAAATTAGTGTGTGTTAGGCGCTATGCCAAACCTATTATGTGTATTATTTCACTTAGATCTCACAGTAATCCTGCAAGACAGGCATTGTTTTTTTCTTTCTAACCTTTAAAAATCTATTTATTTGAGAGGCAGAGAGGCAGAGAACTCCCATCTGCTGGTTCATGCCCCAAATGCCTGCAGTAGCTGAGGCTGGTCCCAGGCCAGAACTGGGAGCACAATCCAGGCTTCCCCATGTGGGTAGCGGGAACTCAGTTATTTGGATCTGCCTTAGCAGGAAGCCGAAGCCATGAATTGAACCGAGGTGCTGCTCTGTGGGATGTGGACATGTTAGCTGGTGTCTTCACGTGTAGGCTAAATGGCCACCACACTGTTACACAGGACCAATATACTCAGAGAGGTCAGGTCACTCCCCCCCAGACACACAGCCAGTACCTGTCAGAGCAAGGATGCAAATATAGCTCTGCTTTTCTCTAAGTCCCGTGTCGCTGTCTCATACTCTCTCCCATACATGGAGATGCACTCTCAGTATTTACATCTAAGTCTCCATGTGACACGTGCCAGGAGATGTGTCCTGTGCGGCTGTACATGTGTAACATGTACACGTGTCCGTCCAGGTGTAAACCTGCCAGTCACCTGCCCTTCTAAAAAGAAGCGTTTGTTTCTTGCCATAGATCTGCGGGTTGTGGGGACTCTGCTTCAGGCTGTAGGTCAAGTTCAGGTGTGTTTACTTCTGAGGCCCAGTGTGGAGAAACAGGGGCAACAGAAATAATCCATGCCATGAAGGCCCGAGCTGGCAGCTGGTGCACCTGTGCCCCATTGGCCGAAACAAACCCAGAGGGAATGGGGAAGGGAGTGGGGGAGGGGAGGTAAATATTTGCTGAAAACAACACCCACCCACATAACGAGTTTTCCTGAGCTCTGGGTGGTGGATCAGCTTTCCATAACTGCGCGTTCCACGTCTGTGGATTCAACCAACCGTGAGTGGAAAATATTCAGGGAAAAGTTGCATGTGCATTGGGCACAGACAGACTTTTTTCCTTGTCACAATGCATTCAGCAACACAGGGTAACTATGTGCGATGTGCTTCTGTTGCCTTAGGTGTTGTAAGTCATCACGAGATAATGTGTGCGGCTTGCAGTAAACGCCTTGCAGTCTCCCTTGAGCATCTGCAGATTTTGGCGTCTGTGGAAGGTTCTGGAACCCCCCCCCCCCCGGACTCGGAGTGACAGCTGTAACTCTACCTTTGTTTCTGTGAGCCCAGCTTCATTGAAGGCTTCTGTTCCATTCCTTATTTTCACGGGCATTAACTTCCTTGTTTGAAAAATGGGATAAAGATGATTAGCTCATGTTGAGAATTAACTTTTAGTCCTTATTTGAGTTGAGCTAACACACCCTGGAGCTCCCCACGTGTAATAAAGTCGCATGCTTGAGGTCATGAGCCCAGCAGCCACCAGTTTCCTGGGTTCTCGTGATTTCCTGGGTACCCTTGGGAGGTCTCTCGGAGCCTCAGTCGTCTTCTCTGTGAAATGGGCACAAAGCAGTACCTGCTTCCTAGAGCACCGTGAGGTTGCTGGTGATGGTTTAGCACAGTGTCTGGCTCCAGAAGGCACCCGATAAATACTAGCTATTTTGTTTCGCTATGTGTGCGATTCTTACAGCACAGAACAGCAGCTGCGTTCTAACGCTGCTCAAAGCAATGACCCTAGACTTCTCCGTCTGTTGAACCCAATCTGTGTTCCTCTGAGCCAGTCTTCCTCCAACAGGAGAACAGGCACTGGGGGAGCCTTCAGATGCCCCCACACAGCAGCATGGCTGGACGTGGGCTAGGGGTGGCATCCCCCAGAGTTCTCCGGGCGCTGTCAAGCCCGGAATCTTCCAGAATCTTTGCGATTTCGGCAGTCTGCTTGCAATGGTCTCAGGAAAAATCCATTCTGCCTACAAATGCGGTGACCTTTCATTTTTTTTTTTTTTTCAGAATTTTCCAAGATGCACATTGACTTTTCCTGTCAACGTGGAAGGCTCTGATACCGCCTGGGGCATTTAGATTGCATTCGCCAATAGCTGACTGCTGTAGCCAATTTGTTCCTGATCTCAAGGTCGATTTTGAATAATTTTAGCTGGGCTAAGTCTCTTGCATTGAATAACTGGAAGGTAAAGTGCGTGGGTGAGGGAAGGTGGTGGGGGCAGGGGGCTATTACTCTTTGTTAGGAGTTTTTGGGTTTTGGTCAACAAGAAGGCTCCTAGCTCTGCTCTTAATGGACAAGGGAGAAGGGAGCAGATGCTTGCTGGGCACCCACGCCTGCCATGGATCTGCTGTGTGAGGGCAGCACTGGGATCTGTGTGTGACACATAATGAGACCAAGGCTATGGGACTTGCGAGACTGGGTTGGGTCCGATCCCAAAACCCTCGTTTTTTTCCCTCATGTCTTCCGAGGCCAGGCTCAGAAGCCCGTTTTCTCTATGATGCAGCTTCAACTGTCCTTATCCAGGCACCTCGGCGACCCTCACTGGGGCACAGCAGGTAGCCCAGGGCCCTGGGGCCGGCACCGTGCCGTAGCAGGTGAAGCCACCGCTTGTGCCGCCAACAACCCACATCAGAGCGCCTGTTAGAGTCCCGGCTGCTCCGCTTCCAATCCAGCTCCCTGCTAATGTGCCAGGGAAAGCAGCTGAAGACAACCTGAGCACTTGGGGCCCTGCTACACATGTGGGGAACTGGGATGGAGTTTCTGGTTCCTGGCTTTGGCCTGGCCCAGTCCTGACTGTTGCAGCCATTCGGGGAGTGAACCAGTGGGTGGAAAATCTCTCTCTCTCTCTCTCTCTCTCTCTCTCTCTCTCTCTCTCTCCTACAAATAAGTAATACGTCCAAACAAAGAATATTTTGCTCCCCCTCCATCGTTTCCTTCTTGGAGTGGCTCCTCTAGTCTGAGTTGGCGTCGGGTTCACTGTGTGTCCCCACCGGTGGGCTCAGGGCTGGCCTGGGGTTGGCATCAGCAGCTGCTCTGTGACCCCATGATGCTGACTTGGGGTTGAGCACAGTGAGCCTGGTGGCTTCACATGTGCCCTGTGGAGTGGGAATAGCTGGACTAGACCCCTGAAGGTTGTGAGGGAGTGAGGGACGGAGGGTGGCAAGGGGACAGAGCCAAGCAGGGCTGTGACCCCACGAAGAGCTCAGGGTGCAAACCGCACTGCACAGCCGTGTCTGCCTCGAGCCAGAGGCTGGGCTTTTGCGCCACCCCTCCTCCTGCCCAACCGCAGCAGTCCCAGGGTGGGAGGGTGGGAGTATAACTCTCATGCGTGAGTTGCTTCTGTCAGTCAAGGGGCACTCTCTGGACACGGTGCTGGTGTAAGCCAGTAGGCCAGAGGTTGGGTCGGCTGTAAAGGGGGATGTGGCTGAGGCACTAGGAGTAGCTACAACGTTATGCACCTCCCTGTGCCTCAGTTTTCCTCAACTGTAAAATGGGGATGTTGACAAAAATCCATCTCTACGTGTTGATGCAAGGATTCAGCAGGACCCTTGCAGTCGTATTGCGGACACGAGGGGCCCGTCACTGGTCTTGCACAAAGTGAAATTTCCACAAAAGAATCAGCTGTGATCATTACTGGACACTGTAGAACAAACTCCAACACCACACTCACTTATTATCTCATTTAATTCTGATTAAATGCAAGTCAGGCAGTCCGGCCACAGAATCTCCAAGATATTCAAGATGGCAGTCTTTTGGGTGGACTCTTTTGACCTTGAGAAATCATTGCCAGTCTGGGTTCCTTGAAAGTATCTTCTCACTGGTCTCTGAGTCTCTGGGTGTTGCAGTCTCTCTGCTGGGAACACTTCTCCCACTGTAACTTGATGTGCTCTGGTTCATCCTTTGAACTTGAGTTTAGATTTGGCCTCTTCCAGGAAGCCCTTCAGGGTTCTTCCCTCAAGGAAGTTTTCCAGGTTCCATCTCCTTCCACAGACTCTAGTACTTTCCCTGATCAAATTGCCTGGTCACCGGTCTGCCACTCTCACTAATCTGTGTCTTTAAAGGTTCGATATTTTATCCGTCTTCTTTATCACCTAGACTTCTGGCTGGCACACAGTAGGTCCTTGTTAAATGCTTATTTAATGGCTGAATGATCATTCCAGGTTAAGAACCGATTACATCAGAGGCTATAAAAATTCTTGAGTTGAATTAAAATGACCTGGGCTGGATTCTTTCTGGGAAGGTTTTATGATCCAACATGCCAGTGTGATGGACTGGAATCTTCCAGAACCTGTGGGTGGAGTCCCCATCTGTAGATGGGGTGGGGGGGAGCTTGGAATTAAAACATGCTGCTAGTGCAGCAGGAGTTCATCAGAGATGCTTCTGACAGCTTTATTTAATCACTGCTTAGTTCATATAGTTAATGTAATGAATTTATTTCTGTTCAGTTTGAAAAATAAGAGGATCACATGGCTGAAAGTTTGGGAAACCTAGACAAGCAGAAGAATCCCATCCACTTCATTTGTAGGTATAGTTAAGAGCCTATGACTCGTAAATGAAAATCTAAAAAAAAAAAAAAAAAAAAGCTTATATCTTTCTCTCTCCCACATTATTTTTTTTAAATTAAACATACTGTAACCATACTGTGAATAGAGTTTAGTATCTTGTTACTTTTCATTTAGCAAAATGAGATTTTTTTTCCTCCAGGTTTAATTATGTAGTTTTTAAAAGTAACCATCACTATTTCAATTTTTTCCCTTTTGCAGATTTTTAAATCACAGTACTAGGTGCACTTGGCATGCAGTGAGAAATGCAGGATTTCTAAGGAAGGCAGGAGCTCTGGCCCCTGCTCTCTCTCTCCTCCCCAAGCCCTGTTTCCTAGAGGCGACTGTTGTTTCCATGTGGGGGTTTCCTGGCCTTTCTCTCTGTAACTCCAAGTAAGATGCTTAGGCGGCTGTTTCTTGATTTATCAATTCAAGACATTTTCAACTGACTCTGCCATGGAAGGTGAGGATTTGGCTGGCAGACACGGCCCCTCCTCCTGTCTCTCTCTCTGTCCTTTCCCATTTTTTTGATTGGATAAAAGTAGTGCACGCACTAGGAACGCCATGGTGGGAGGCTGATAGGACTCCTGCTACCTGCTGCCCCAGTCTTCACCCATGCCCCCTCCCAGGGTCCTGTGCATCTGCAGTAGGTTCAAGGTGACTGCAGGCTCTGGACTCACCTCGTCTTGAGAAGTAGAGTCTGTTTCCCCCTCTCTTGAACCCAAGCTGGCATGTGACTTTGACTCACGGAGCACTCTAGAAGCGACACCATAAGGGACCGTAAGGGAGCCTGCCATTTCTGCTTCCTGTCTCCAGGAACTCTGGATCATAGAGCTTTGTGTCACCACGGAAGAAATCTGTGGCCCCTGCTGCAGACACAGGTGGGAAGACCCCAGGAAGACACGGGCAGGGGGCCATGCTGTCTGGGACCCTTCAGAGTGGCCAAGAATCCAGCTGCATACCACTGAGTGATCGCAGCAGGTACTCTGCGTAGCACACTTGTCTGGCCGGGTGCTTCCGGAATACCAGGCAGTCAACACTGGCTGGTAGAAATATGCTAATGCTTTCCTGGGCTCCACAGTCTCAAGGAAGCAGGGATGAGGGCCACCCTATGCTGCTGAGTGATGTCACTCAGCTCCTCCCAGCAGCTGTCAGAGGCTCCGGAACCTCTGGAGTTGTTGGGTGTAATGGAAGCCTTTACCCTCATCCAGAGCAGGTTGAATGATTTTATTTTTAACTCATTAATTTTTAAGGGTTTATTTTATTTACTTAAAAGGCAGAGTGTCAGAGGGAGAGGGAGAGAGAGAGAAAGAGGTTTTCCATCCACAGGTTCATCCCCCAAATAGCCAAAATGGGTGGGTCTGTGCCAGGCCAAGGTTAGGAGACTGGAGCTGTATCTGGGTTTCCCATGTGGGTGGCAGGGTCCCAAGTACTTGGGCCATCTTCTGCTGCTTTCCCAGGCACATTAGCAGGGAGCTGGATTGGGAGGAGAACAGCTGGGACTCAAACTAGTGATCTGATATGGGATGCTGGCATTGCAGATGGCAACTTAACGTGCTGTGCTACAACGCTGGCCCAATTCTTTCGCTTTTGGTGAGATGTCAGATATTGTAAGTTTGTCCTTGCAGGGTGCTGTTGGAGGTTCTGAAGATTCATCACCAAAGTGAGCAGATCCCTGCTCTTAGTGGACTTCCATGTAAGCACGGGGAGCCAGTCAGTATTCAATCAGCAAAATCCATGCTTCTGACTACCCTGCCACAGCTAAGTCGTCTGAATACTTACCACTAAGCAGCCATCGTGTTCAGTGGCTGCATAATATTTGACTGAATGGGTATGTCCTTGTTTAGGAGCTATTTCTCTATGGTTGGGTAACCACATTACTTTCTCCAACAGGAACCATCCAGAAGCTTGGAGGCTTAGGGTTTTTAAGATCAACAAACAGAGGTCAAGGGGCCACTCTGAAGTCCTCTGGGGGAGCAGTCACTCCTGCACTCGGGACCAAGGGTTGATCCTCCTTGAACGTGGGAACCAGAATTCCTCTGGATCAGACTGTGCTGCCAGGCAGGCCCTGGCCAGCAAAAGAGATGCCGGGCAGAGAGGTTGTCAGTCAGGCACGAAGCTCCCCAGATGTCTCCAGCGCCTTGACCAAAGCCTGTACCCCATCATGCCATCAGTCATCCAGCCTCTTGATCCTCCGTCTTCATCTGGACTCTCGTCACTTTTTCCTGGTGGCTTTGACTGGAACATCTTACCTCCTGTTCCATCGATCCCCAGTCTCAGCAAGAGTTATGGCTCTCGCATTGGAGGGTGCAGCAGATGCTGCCAGCGCCTTGCTCGCCTCCCCTCTGCGCTTCCATTCCTACCGCAAGCACCTGCAGCCATCATGCTCTGGGGCTTTTTCTGGCCCCCATAACATGCTAGGCTCTTGTGGAGCAGGTTGCAAATACAGAGAAATGGTCATTTAGGAGAGTCTTCCCTAACTGACCACTGGGGGCGGGGGTCCCACCTTCCTCACCTTGGGTGCGGCAGGCTCTGTGGTTTCTCCCAGGATTGGCCAGTGGGATTGAACTCCAGCAGCCCACAGTAGCCACCTGCTCATCAGCATGACCCGGATCCGCTTCTTCCCCTTCTCCGTCTCATTTCTCCATGGTTGCAGCAGGGTTTCCTGGAGTCGTTTTCCAGATCCTTCTCTTGGGATCTGCTTCTGGAGAAACCCAGCCTAAGACAATGAAGCTAGCCTTGACAAGGGACAAAGCATGACTTCCTGGGAGATGTGACTTTTTTTTTTTTTCCACAGGCAGAGTGGACAGTGAGAGAGAGAGACAGAGAGAAAGGTCTTCCTTTGCCGTTGGTTCACCCTCCAATAGCCACCGTGGCCGGCACGCTGCGGCCGGCGCACTGCGCTGATCCGATGGCAGGAGCCAGGTACTTATCCTGGTCTCCCATGGGGTGCAGGGCCCAAGCACTTGGGCCATCCTCCACTGCACTCCCTGGCCACAGCAGAGAGCTGGCCTGGAAGAGGGGCAACCGGGACAGAATCCGGCGCCCCGACCAGGACTAGAACCCGGTGTGCCAGCGCCACAAGGCGGAGGATTAGCCTAGTGAGCCGCGGTGCCGGCCGAGATGTGACTTTTAAGCTAAGACCCGAGACTACATAGGAATTAGCTAAGCAAAACAGAAATGGGAGAATCACAGAGCAGGAGCATTCTTGGCGTAGGGAGCAGCATGTGTGAAGGTCCTGGGGCAGAGGTGCTGGCGTGGCTGGGGTGCAGAGGGGGAGGCAGTGCATGTGGGCACGTAGGAGGGTAGACAGCCTGAAAGTGAATTTGTCCTTACATTTCTTTCCCCTTCCGTTTGGTTCTCTGTCTGTATACTTTTTTTTTGAACCCCATTATGCTCTGGCTTCATTTAAATTCATCTGAAATGAAATCTCTAATGTTAACAGCCTTGTCAGACGTGAAGGCCCCATTTCTCTTTGGTTCTCTTTCACTGAATGCTATCTATGAATTTCTGGGGAGGATATGAGGATTTTGATTGTTTTGATAGTTTTTTTTTCTGGTATGACCACATTATGTTAATTTCCCTATTGTCTTAGGGTATGAGAACATAAAAGCAATAACTCATTTATATGAAGACTGAATGTGCTGAGAGGTTGTCATGGAAACCAGGGGGAAATATTCACGTTGGCTTGAGTAAATTGAATAACCCCCGTTAAAAGATTGAACACAGAACTTATTTACGCAATTGTGTGGTGTTCGAAAGAGATGAGAAAATCAACATGATAAATGAGATTTTTTTTTTCTTTTTTTGGTGGGGACTGGGGGTGGATGAAGAGGGCAAATGAATGCCAGGAGTGTATGATTTTTATTTAAATGGTTATTTCCCTTCCTCTCGCAAGGATTTTATTTTTGTTGCTAAATGGGGATGGAGTCGCAGGCTGGTAGGGAAAGAGTCTGGGGGAAATGATGACCCTGCTCCCGGAAAAGATGGGCTCAGGGTGCTCACGGGTCCTGACGCTATAGCCACGAGCAGACTTCTTCCCTCCGAGTGTGCCCTCCAGTCCCGGTCAGAGCGGTGCAGGGGACAGGAACACCCTCCGCGTTTTCTGCTTTGCTGTTGGCAGGCTTATTTACGGTATTGCAAGCTGACTTTGAAAAAATACTAGTTGTGCGGCTTTTTTGACTTTTTGAAGAAAATTGCTTCCGCTTTTCCCGAATAACTCCTTTGAAGAAAGGCCATGGAAGGCAGATGAGGAAGTAGACTTGGGGACAGAATGTTACACTCCCTGGGGAGCCCAGTGACGGGTGGGGCTCTACAGGCACCTTGAGCCAGGGCAGCCTCCCAGCAGGGGACTCTCTCAGGCTTGTCTTGGGCCTGCAGCAGGCCAGCTTGGAGATCAGAGCCCCGGGGCCTGGGAGGCACTGATGGTGGCTACACCTCCATGTTGCGGCTATAGGTATCACCATGTGAGATTTTTTTTTTTTTTTAAAGGAAAGATGAGAAACATTAATGAAAGGTAGCAGATAGTTTATTTATTTATTTTGACAGGCAGAGTTAGAGAGAGAGAGACAGAGAAAAAGGTCTTCCTTCTGTTGGTTCACCCCCCAAATGGCCGCTATGGCCGGTGCACTGTGCCGATCCAAAGCCAGAAGCCAGAAGCCAAGTGCTTCCTCCTGGTCTCCCATGTGGCTGCAGGGACCCAAGCACTTGGGCCATCCTCCACTGCACTCCCAGGCCACAGCAGAGAGCTGGACTGGAAGAGGAGGAACCGGGACAGAACCAGCGCCCCAACCAGGACTAGAACCCGGGGTGCCGGTGCCGCAGGCGGAGGATTAGCCTAGTGAGCCGCGGTGCCGGCCACATGAGATGCTTTTGAGTGACAGATTTCCCATCCATGGCTTCCATCCCCAAACCTCACAGTCTTTCTTCCTTATTACAGCCCTTCCCTCTCAGTAGCTGCTCCTTGATCATTTGTGGGAGTGGATCATCCAGAGCCTCACTGTGTCAGCTTGATTGAAAACACACCCCAGTTTCCTCCCTGCCTGGGGGGCCCACACCCTCCAGGACCTGACTTTGCGATTCCTCTTACTAAGCAATGGATCCAATTTCCTTAGGCCCTGAATCTGAGTGGATCCTGTAACGTTGGCCCACAGGACACAGGAGGGGATATGACATTGCACCCGTTTGGATCCTGGATCTCAAGATGCTTTGTGTGCATCCCCCTGTCCTCCTGGACCCCTGCCATGACACCTGAAAGTGCGAGATGTCTTGCAGGAAGAGGAGTGACCAGATAGAGGAGGACACGTTTCTCCCTGTTAGTGTCCCAGACACATGGTGCAGGGTCACCGGCCACCTGCCTCACAGCTGACAAGTCATGTGGGTAAGTGTAGCTGGAACCAGAAGAACCACACAGCTGACCGGTCACAGAAGGACAGTTTTCTCATCGTACGCCACTGAAGGTTTGAGCTGTTTGTTACTCAACATTACTCTAGCATATGTACAGTGTCTTTCTCCTCTTCCTACGGCAGTGAGCCAAGGTATCTCCTGTTTCTTCCCACGTGGGACTCTACTGGTGGTGCTTTTGCCCTTGCTAGTGGGGTTGGTTTCCCTGGAGGCTACCTGGGACCCAGAGACACCTGCTGTTTGTCACAGAAGTAATTGGACAGTGCAGAAGTTTGGGTGTTGCATAAGGGCAGGGCTTTTCTTTCCTTGGGAAGCCGACACTGCAGCCCCCTGCCCGTCATCTCCATCTGGGAGCTGAAGAGGAACTTCAGGGCCACTGTGAGGTGGTTGCCCTCCCGCCAAGTGCTGTAGATGCTGCCTCTTTCTGGAAGATGCCGATTTCAAACACTGCCGTTGTGAAATGATGCAGGGTGAGCCCAGCTTCTTGCCGCTGCTGCCTACGTGGGCCCAAGCAGCTGTGATCTGAGTTCAGAAGGATGCCACGGGAGCCTCAGGGTGGCTCATGACACATGGGGTTGGGGTCTGACTGCTTCCTAGGGACCCTTTGGGATTGGACATTCAGGCTTGAACAAACCTGAAATTTGTGGCTCAGCAGCTCACTGCCTTCAGGATTTCATGGACTTTCCAGGCAAACAAGCTTGAGAAATGCTCCCTGCTCACTGTGGTCTGCACGCGTGCTGTAGGCAGTGGGATGGTATTTGGAGATGTAATAGCCATGGCTCTTGAGCTCTAGCCCAACTACTTGGCCAAAACTTCAGGAGTTTGGTAGCTTTTTCATTTATCCTAGTTCCACTGGCCATTGAGCCCTCCAGGCATAGCTTCAGCCTCAGGAAGCTAATGCAAAGCCAAGTGATGACAAGAAAGGGTGAAAAGTATTGTGGGAGAGAGAGAAATGCACAGGAGAGACCTGAGACCCTGCTCAGAGAAGAGAAGGGAATGCTTCTTTAAATCGTGGCTTTGCTAAATCTAGAAAGAGTGGTGTGGTAGAGGTGGAGAGGAGAGCGCTGAAGCCACATTTCTGTGTTCTATTTTCTGTTTATTTATTTATTTATTTTTGACAGGTAGAGTTACACAGTGAGAGAGAGAGAGACAGACAGAAAGGTCCTCCTTCTGTTGGTTCACCCCCCAAATGGCCGCTACGGCCGGCACACTGCACCGATCCGAAGCCAGGTGGTTCCTCCTGGTCTCCCATGTGGGTGCAGGGCCCAAGCACTTGGGCCATCCTCCACTGCACTCCCGGGCCACAGCAGAGAGCTGCACTGGAAGAGGAGGAACCGGGACAGAACCGGCGCCCCAACCAGGACTACAACCCAGAGTACCGGCACCGTAGGCGGAGGATTAGCCTAGTGAGCCACGGTGCCAGCATATTTTCTGTTTCTGTTCTGCCACCTAGGAGGTGTGTTTTCAAGTGTTGTGAGGTTTCCATGAGTAAATAAAAGCTTGTACGAACATACAAGGGTACCTCAACAACTCTGGGAAAATGAAATTAAAAGATGAGTTTATTTTGGTGCCAATTTTTAAAAAAGATTTATTTGAAAGGCAGTGAGAGAGAGAGAGAGAGAGAGAGAGAGAAAGAAAGAGAGAGAAATTGATTTCATTCTATTGATCTACTCCCCAAATATTAGGCTGGGCTATGCTGAAACCAGGAGCCAGGAACTCCATCTGGGTGTCCCACATGGGTCTCAGGGACTCAAGGACTTGGACCATCACCTGATCCCTCCTAGGCATGTCAGTAGGAAGCTGGATTGGAAGTGAAGGAGTCTGGACTCAAACCAGATTCTTCAATATGGGATGTAACTGTCCCAAGTGGCAGCTTAACTGCTGTGACCCTCACCCCCAAATTTTTAAATCATGTCCACAGGAGCCTTCAAGAATTTGTGGCCAATGCATATCATAAAAAATTATGCATGGATTGCAAAGTTTTTTGCCACAAACTAACCTTATTTTTAAATTCAATTTTCATGAGTATTTTGAAGTACTCTTGTATATAGAAAGCAATAGATAGAAAGTAAAGATAATAATAATATTAATAAATAATAATTATTTTCTTTAGGATTTGGTGAAGGATATTGTTTTCCTGATGTAAAACATGGTTCCTCCTTTAGCATGCATCCATTTTTGGCTTCTGGATGTTTTTTTGTGACAGTCAAACTTTTCTATTTTTCTTTCAAGGGATCTTGTATTGCCCTAGGTTCCCCCAAGATTATCTGCCCTTACATAAGAGAACCAAGTGATTGTCACTCAAGAGCTGACTCTCGGGCCATGCTCCTTATCTGTTTTCCTGGTATTCTAGGCTTTATCTCTTGAGTTGTATTCTCAGAAATGCAAGCACATAGACCATCAGTAAATCTCCCACTGAACACGTCTTAATACTCCCTGGACTTCTGTTTATCTTTTGCAGTGAGTTGTGACACAGGAAGTATACAAATCATGAGGGTACAGCTTGGTAGAATTTTACATATGTGAAAATCTGGGTAGCCACCCTGTAGAGCGCTCCAGAAAGCTCACTTGAGCCGCTTCTCTCTCAGTGCTTCGCAGGAGTGTTCTGGCTTCCTTCACTAAATGAGCGTGCCCTTCATCACCTGCATGTATGTGAAGACAACCTCCGTGCACTTTGTTTTGGTATCTGGCGTCTTTTGTGCAGCTTCAGGTTCCTGATATTTACTCAGGTGGTTATGGGTAGCCTTGCCTTATTTTTTTTTTTTATTGATGTGTGACATTCTGTATAAACAAACCACAGTGGATGGATATTTGGGTTGTTCCCAGTTTATAGCAATTATAACTAAAACTGCTATAATACTCTTATACAAGGCTGCTTCAGAAAGTTCATGGAAAATGGAATTGAGAGGTAAGTTTATTGTGATTCAACATATTTTGAAATCCATGTGTGCTTTTTTCATAATGTACGTTTTTTCCATGAACTTTTGGGAGCACCCTTACACATTTTGGTGAATATGTGCATTAATTTCTCTTAGGCATTTATGCAGAGGTGAAATTGGCTGAGTCACAGGACATACATATGTTCAACTTTAGTAGGTAGGACAAAATAGCTTTTCAATGTGGTCATGCTAATTTGTATTCCCACAGTACTCTGTGGGAGTTCCGCCTGCCCTTTGTCACTGTTGACCAGTGACGGTCACTAATACCCAGCTGGTCCAGCATCACCTTTACCTACTGAATCACAGTCGTATCGCTAAGTTTTTTTTTTTTTTTTTTGACAGGCAGAGTGGACAGTGAGAGAGATAGAGAGAAAGGGCTTCCTTTACCGTTGGTTCACCCTTCAATGGCCACTGCGGCTGGCGCAGCGTGTGGATCCGAAGCCAGGAGCCAGGTGCTTTTCCTGGTCTCCCATGCGGGTGCAGGACCCAAGGACTTGGGCCATCCTCCTCTGCAATCCTGGGCCACAGCTGAGAGCTGGCCTGGAAGAGGGGCAACCAGGACAGAATCTGGTGCCCCGAATGGGACTAGAACCCAGCTCCCGGTGCCGCAGGCAGAGGATTAGCCTAGTGAGCCGCGGCGCCGCCCTGTCGTTAAGTTTTGATCTTCCTCTTCCTGGTTCACTGTTTAGACTCAGGCTATTTCTTGACCATATTTGTTATTTTAGCTTTGCAATAAGTGTCAATATTCAGTAGTATAAGTCTTTTTTTTTAAAGATTTATTTATTTATTTGAAAGGCAGAGTTACACAGAGAGAGAAGGAGAGGCAGAGATAAAGAGGTCTTCCATCTGCTGGTTCACTCCCCAATTGGATGCAACGGTTGGAGCTGCACCAAGCCGAAGCCAGGTGCCAAGAGCTTCTTCCAGGTCTCCCATGTGGGTTCAGGGGTCCAAGGACTGGGGCCATCTTCCACTGCTTTCCCAGGCCATAGCAGAGAACCAGATCAGAAGTGGAGCAGCTGGGACTTGAACCCACACCTATATGGGATGCTGGCGAGGCAGACTGGGGCTTTAACCCACTGGGCCACCGCGCCAACCCAGTAGTATGTCTTGTAGCTTTGTTTTCTTTCAAGATTGCCTTGGCTGTTTTTGCTTTTTAGCATTTCCATAGAAGTCTTAGAATCATTTTGTCAATTTCACAAGCAAAACAATTCCGCTGGGGTTTTCTTTTTTATTTGAGAGAGAAGGGCAGGGAGGGAAAGACAGACAGAAGGAGAGAGAATGCTTCCATCTTTTGGTTCACTTTTCAAGTGCCCACAATGGTCAGAGCTAGGCCAGGCCAAAAGCTGGGAGTCAGGAACTCAGTCTAGGTCTCCCACATGTGTGGCAGACACCCAGCCACTTGAGCTGTTACTGACACCTCCCAAGGTGCCTGTTAGCAGGAAGCTGGATCTGGGATGAGAACTGGGACTTGAACCCAGGAACTCGGATATGGGATGCAGGTATCTTAAACACTAGGCCAAATGTCTGTCTCACCTGCTGGGTTTGGATTGGGGTGGCACTGATTCTTTAAACTGGGAAGAATTTCCACCTTAACAATATTGAGTTTTCCAATTCATGTTCTCACTGTTACTTGCAGCCATTTATTTCAGTCTTTTCAGATTTCAATATTTCTTAATTTTCAGCGTGGAAGTTTTATACATGTTTAATTAGATTTCTTTAGTGCTAACACAGATGCTATTGCATCTTTAATTTAAAAAATCAAATTGTTTGTTGCTAATATTTAGAAATATAATTTGTTTTTAGACTGACCTGGTACCCAGTGACTTTGCCAAACTCATTGTTCATTTTAATGGCTTGACTACGTATTTGTTTTAGCTATGGGTTGCTATAACAAAATGCTGAAGACTGGGTGACTCAAACAAGATGCATTTATTCCTTATGGTTCTGAAGGCTGGGAAGTGTAAGGTCAGATGAAGAATCAGTTCCCTGCTGAGGGCCCTCTTTCTGCCTTGGGGAGGGAATGCTTTGGTCTCTCTTCCCATTCTTATAATGACACTAATCTCATCATGGGAGCCCCATACCCACTGACACCATCTAAACCCAATACCTCCCAAAATGCTCCCATCTGAATGCCATCACACCAGCATATGATTGTAGGGGGACACAGACTTTGAGTCCATAGCACCATTCCTTGGATTGTTGTGTGCATAGCCAAGTGTCCAGTGAGCAATGGCCATTTTGCTTCTTTCTTTCCAGGCCTTTTCCCCAGCAACTGCACGGCCTAGGATCTGCAGTACAGTGCTGGGTGGAAGTCACGCTTTTGCCTAGCATCCTGGCTTTGTCTCCATGCTCAGGGAGAAAGCCCTGCTTTTGTGAAAAGCCGATGATAAGGAACATCATTGGGAATGAGGATATTCTCTCATCTTCCACAGAGCCATCGTGGAAGACATTCGCCACCATTTGCTTAGTGTCCTCTTGCGCAAGGACCTTGATGGAATTAGTTTTTGAATTCAATTCCAAGAAAAATCATTGTGAACATGTTAGGTATATTTCCTTTTCTTGAGCAGTGATATTCATGTAATCTTTGCGATTTCTTTTTCTTCTTTCCTCGTGGCTATCAGGTATTTGCACCAGATGAGATTTCTGGTACATTTGACATACAAATAGAGTTATGTTTTTGGTTTCCATTTTGGTTTGTCTTTTGTGGAAAGCCATACCAAACCATTCTTTTTTTTTTTTTTTTTTGAAAGGCAGAGTTAGACAGTGAGAGAGAGAGAGAGAGACAGAGAGAAAGGTCTTCCTTCCGTTGGTTCACCCCCCCAATGGCTGCTACGGCTGGCACACTGCACCAATCCGAAGCCAGAAGCCAGGCACTTTTTCCTGGTCTCCCATGCGGGTGCAGGGCCCAAGCACTTGGGCCATCCTCCACTGCTTTCCCAGACCACAGCAGAGAGCTGGACTGGAAGAGGAGCAACCAGGACAGAACCGACGCCCCAACCAGGACTAGAACCCAGAGTACTAGCGCCGCAGGCGGAGGATTAGCCTAGTGAGCCGCGGCGCAGTCCCAAACCATTCATTTTTAAAAGTAAATGGGAATAGGCCGGCTCATTAGGCTAATCCTCTGCCTGCGGTGCTGGCACCCTGGGTTCTAGTCCCAGTTGGGGCGCTGGATTCTGTCCCGGTTGCTCCATTTCCAGTCCAGCTCTCTGCTGTGGCCCGGGAGAGCAGTGGAGGATGGTCCAAGTGCTTGGGCCCTGCACCCGCATGGGAGACCAGGAGGAAGCGCCTGGCTTCTGGCTTTGGATCGGTGCAGCGCACCAGCCATAGCGGCCATTTGTGGGGTGAACCAACAGAAGGAAGACCTTTCTCTCTCTCTCTCACTGTCTAATTCTGCCTATAAAAAAAAAAAAAAGAAAAAAAGTAAATGGGAATAAAATTATTCCTAGTGACTAGTAGCTGACCTGGCTGTTAACTGGGTTTGTTTTGTGAACCACTTGAGGAGATTAAGGGATAAACATGAACTGTAAAAGGCTGTACCATTATCAGCTAGTTAGAGAAGGTGTTTGTATTTAACTTTAATGAGCACATGCTAAGTCCTTGCTAGTTTGCACTGATGATTCTTGAGTTACACACCCATGCCTCCTAAAGCCCCTAAGACCTCCCTTGAAAACCAGTCACCCTGGACTTATTCTATACCACCCTTGTGTCTATGATGAGCTTTTCTACTCCATTCTCCTTTAGAAAGTTGCCATCCCTTGCTGAAATCCAGTGATCCATGCATTCACTATAGAAAGAGCGTCTACTGGGTACCTACTATAGGGTATGTGTTGGTTACCAACCCAAAGGCCATTCCCCTTTCTCCTTTGACGACACATCCTAATTTTGTCCATGCATCTATTGCCAATATAACCAGAAAAAATAGGCCCCCTCCTTCCATTGCTCCAGGGCAGGAACCTCATTTGGACTAAGCCAGGTGTGCTCATCCTGTTTCCCTTCATCAGTGACTGGTTTACTTTTGAGCATGGACTTCTTGGCAATGAGCTAGAAAGATCAGGAAAGCTCCAAAGATGTGACATGATTGAACTACCCTGCCTTGGCCATCTATGCTTGGACTTTTTATGGCAGATAAAATGAATCCATGTCAGTTAAATCACTTTTAGATCAACTTCATGTCACTTGTAGACCACAGGTCCTAACCAACTATCTTCTTTTGGGTTTTCACAGTAGACTCTGAAGCAAGGCTCTGAGTGCAAATAATTTATTATGTTGGGGAGGTAGGGGCTAGGGGTCATGCATGGAAGGGAAGATGGTGTTTTAGTTGGTTTTACATGACTACAGTGAAATACCTGAGGCAGCTACCTGATAAAGAAGTGTCTTTAGTTGACAAGTTTGGAGATTCAAGTACAATGTTACTGGAATACAGGCAGCCAGTTCACTTATATACAGCCTGTGGCTGCTTTTGTGGAGTTGAGCAGCTGTGAGAGACTGTACAGCCCACAAAACCTAAAAAATGTACTTTCTGGTCCTTTATGTGAGACATTAGCTGCCCCTGGTGTTGAACACACTCCAGAGTCACCCCACCTGACGTAGCTGGGGTACTGACACATCCCTCCAGTCATGGTCAGTCCTAATCCTATGGTGTGTTAATCCCCTCAGTGCTTCTGTCCTGTGGTATGCATGGGCATGGTGGACCCTGGCCCCAGAGTGGGCACTGCATCAAAGCAAAGAGATGCAGTTGTTGGCTTTTGGGAGTTGGGCAAGCATGGACTCTAATGGTAAGGCCCAGGGTGGATGGTACATGAGAGACTATCTGGATAAAATGTAGGCAAATTCCTGCTAGTCTGGAGCAGGAGATATTCTCAGAGACCCTCTGTCTCTGGCTCGGGTGCCCCACGTGCTGTGTCCCACCCAGCATGAGCCCAAATGCAGAATCTGGCCTCTCCCCACTGCCTCCAGGAAACCCCCTCACAGCCTGTGAGCTCATAGGACTCCAGCAAAGACTGGAGGCTGTGAAAGGGGATGGTTTTCTGGCACATGCAGGCTTCTAGAACCTCCTATTCTCTCCCCAAACTTGCCCCTTCTCCTTTCTTAAAACCGCTTCAAAATCTTTCCTGTCTTGTTAGACAGAGTCTCTCTCTCTCCAGTATCAGCTTCCAAATTTCCTTCCCTACATGCTTCCAGTGCCTCAGCAGAACATGAAATTCATCACTGGTAAAATTATAAAAACCTAAAAAAAATAAATAAAAAGTTCTAAGAAACAAATGCTGTTATTTTTCCTCCCTGTAGACAAATCGTACATTTTCTTGGTGCTATCAGAAGAGATCTCTCTTTGGAAATGTTTTTCTGCATTCTGTGATTCTGCCGAACCTTCTAAGTGTCATCTCCTCCTTGGCCAGGTAGATTTCAGCACTCGTGCTGTCAAGGGCTTGGAACACACCGTGGCCATGCCCTGCTTCTGTTTGCCTTTCTAAAATAGAGACCATGTGTCTCCCCAGTGTGACTTCACAGCCGTGTTGCCTGCTCTCACGGCATGGAGGCGACTCCTTGGCAGTGCCATCTGTCTTGCTTTCCAGAGAGCTAATGAAATAAAGCATCCAAATGTGGCCTCCAAAGTTTCTTTCATAAAAATGTTTCTAGGAGTTTAGGTCTTTGCTTCAATTTGCGTCTCTTCTCTCTTTTTTAGGATGTAGTTGGAGTACATGTGAAAACTGATTAAAAATAAGAAACCTGAATCAGATTAAGCACATTCTGCAGCATGAGCTGTGCCTGGAAACTCTAACCAGCTAAGTGTCCACACTGGAGACCTGATTTTCCCTCTCACGCAAGGAAAAGTCCGCATTCTGCTCATCCCCTGTGCCAAGCGAGTGAAGGAATGTGATTTCAGTTTTAGAAAGATTGTTCTTTTCTGTTCCTCTCAAATGATCTGATTTTTTCCCCCTTATCTCATTTAGAAGTAAAAATGGAAAGGTCTGATCATTTAAATATTTTCATATTCATTTCTATGAAGTCACTAAATCCTCCTGTCTTCCAATCCATCTTGTGTCTCTGCTGTACGTTTGCTGGACTGACAATATGAGAGTTGACTTTTAATTGGAATTCCTGGGTACTGGGGAAAAGTCTCTTCCTCCTTACTCCTCCTCCCTCCCTCCCTACCCTTCTCCCTCCTTCCCTTCCCCTTCCTTCCTCCCTTCACCCTCTTCCCCCTCCCTCCCTCCCTCCCTCCCTCCCTTCCTTCCTTCCTCCCTTCCTCCATTCCTTCCTTCCTTTCCTCTTTCTCTCTCCCTCCCTCCCTGCTTCTCATCTAGCTACATCTATCTATCTACCTACCTACCTACATCTATTATCTATCAATCATTTCCCTCTTCTCTATTGTTCCCCCTTTCTCTTCCTTTAACTCTGAGAATCAAACTGGCTCTTGCAGACTTTGATATCAATCTGAACTGTTAAAAAGCAGTGGTATGCAAGAAGCAGTTTCAAACTCACACATCCTGGGCAGGACCAGGTATATCATTCTGCAGGGCCTAGTGCAAAATGAAACTGTGGGGCTCCTTGCTTTTTTAAAAAAGTGCTAGAAACGGCCGGCGCCATGACTCACTAGGCTAATCCTCCACCAGCGGTGCTGGCACCCCGGGTTCTGGTCCTGGTTGGGGCACTGGATTCTTTTTTTTTTTTTGACAGGCAGAGTGGACAGTGAGAGAGAGACAGGGAGAAAGGTCTTCCTTTGCCATTGGTTCACCCTCCAATGGCCACCGCGGCCGGCGCACTGCAGCCGGCGCACTGCACTGATGCGATGGCAGGAGCCAGGTACTTATCCTGGTCTCCCATGGGGTGCAGGGCCCAAGTACTTGGGCCATCCTCCACTGCACTCCCTGGCCACAGCAGAGAGCTGGTCGGTTGGGGCACCGGATTCTGTCCTGGTTGCTCCTCTTCCAGTCCAGCTCTCTGCTGTGGCCCGGGAGGGCAGTGGAGGATGGCCCAAGTGCTTGGGCCCTGCACCCACATGGGAGACCAGGAGGAAGCACCTGGCTCCTGGCTTCCGATTGGCACAGCGTGCCGGCCGTAGCGGCCATTTGGGGGGTGAACCAACGGAAAGAAGACCTTTCTCTTTGTCTCTCTGTCTCTCTCTCTCTCTTACTGTCTAACTCTGTCAAAAGTAAAAAAAAAAAAAAAAAAAGTGCTAGAAACATCAATATACCAGCAGCAGGGTGAGGTCCTCCACGCAAGGAGCCATGTGAGACCCCACAGGGTACACCGTGAGCACCATGAAGCAATTGTATGGTGATCCATGCTTTGAAAAATTCTGTCTCAAGTTCTCTGGCTGTGGTGTGGATGAGGTTATCAAGAGGTTACAACCAGTAACAAATTGGTGTGTTTGGTTTTGTTGCTAATGTGAATGTTGCAAGGAAAGTTTTTTTTTTTTTTTTTTTGCATCGCATTATTCAATCTTATATATGTGATCTATCTGCTTGTCACTGTACCCAAGTGATTTTGACCCCTAGGAACCATTGGCAACATGTAGAGATGCTTTTGGTTGTTATAGCTGGGGGTGGAGTGGGGCAGGTACTATTGACATCTCGTGGGTAGAGCCCAGAGAGGCCACTAAACACCCCATGGTACACAGGACAGCCCCACAGTGTAGAACCATCTGACCCCAAATGTCCCTGGTGCCAAAGTTGAGAAATTCTGCCATCCTTACATCCTGGCTGTACCCACTCTCCAGATGTGGACAATGGCAACTCAGAGTGGCTAAACACTTTTATTTATTATTACTTTGCAGTTAGAAAGAAAAAAACCCAAACATCCATCTTAGTTCAGGAAAGAACAGTCAGTACAATTCTAAAGATAGGTTCAGTATGAAATAAAAATAACGAGGAAATCAGTGGAAATGCATTTTCAAGGGCACAATGTAGACTGAAGACAAATTTTCAAACTTAATTTTGTCCACTGAGGTTAGCGCTTGTGCGCTGGACCAAGTCAACATCCTTTTAGTGGTGTCTTGTCTCCTTCCTGATTTAGGAAAGGCAAACCCACCTGCCGTCATGAAAAATACCTTCTAGAAGCTACTGGGTAATTGGGTGATATTTCTGGATTTGTCTCCCTGTCTAATGTACATCAGTTAAACTTTTGACTCTTCAGTGCTTTCTGGAGAAAGTAATAATCGGAAACTAAATCGACTTGTTTTTTTCTCTCCCCCTTTGCCCCATATTTGTAAAGATTAATCTTCAGTATCTATGAGCACCGGGTGATTTGCAGAAACTGCAGCCACTTTATCAATATCAACCTGGCTTCCATTGATCAAACCCTCATTTAGGCATTCGCTGCTGTCTGCTGGAAACAGCTCAGGGATGAGGAAGGAAGGGAAAAGGCCATCTCGGGTGGCCGCCTTGCCTGGGAGTTTCTGCTGATTTCTGAGATGGTCTTGTCCATCACTGTTCAGCACCGTCAATTAGAGAGACCTGGGGGTGGGCTCTGTGAGTGAGTCTGTGCAAGAACTCAGCCTGGTTGCGGCAAGTACCAGGTATTGGTTTCCCTGCCCCACCTGGGCTGTTTTTCTTCCTCTCCTCACTGTACTGCATTCCTTGCACATGTGTCTGTGACCTCTGGTAGACTTGCAGCTAAATGCGACGTCACTTCATTTTGTTGGGGGGTGTTTGTGTTTATTCAGAGGTCAAACGGTACAGTGCTTTTCATTTTGGTGGAACCCATCATACTGCTTCTCTAGTTTGATTTATCAAAATATTTCAAAAAACAGTTCCAGCATTCCTTGTTTGCCATCTTGATTTTTTAAAAATTTTACTTGAAAGGCAGAGAGAGAGAGAGAGAGAGAGAGATGTCTTCCATCTGTTGGTTCACTCCCTAAGTACCCACAAGAACCAGGGCTGAAGCCAGGAGCCCTGAACTCTATCCAGTGTCCCACATGGGTGTCAGAGATCCCAGCAGTTGAGCCATCATCTGCTACCTCCAGGTATGCATTAATAGGAAGCTGAGTTGGAAGCAGTACAACTAGAAATTGAACCAGGCACTGTCATATGTGATGCAGTGTCCCAGGAGGTGACAACTGCTGTGCCACACGCCTACCTCTGATTTACCAAACCTTGATCAATGGAATCCCAATGGAAGCTGCAGACTCTTTACTTACCACCTTCTTTTCATGTACTCCATTCCCAATGCACTGAACTTTCTGTTGTCCTAGTTGACTTTGTTCACCTATGCCTCTGTACCTTGTGCATGTTGTATCCTTGGTGTAGAGAATTTCAGTGTCATTCCCTTACCTTCACCAACATCTTGCAAGGGATTACAGCTGTAATATCAGAAAAATCTACTAAAATGGCTGTAACAGTCAGGTTTCATTTAGCCTGAATGGTAGGAAGATTGGTGATAGGCAAGCCATGGTTGACGAAGCAAATCATAGATGCTGTCAAGGATTGCAGTGTCTTCATTTTGTCTCTCTGCTATGCAGTTTCTATCCTTATAGTTACAGAGTGACTGCTTCATCTCCATGTATCATGTCAGCAGGTGCGGAAGCTGAGGAAGGGCAGAGTCACAGGGCCAAAGGGCTAAAGGAACACCCTGTCTTCCTTTCTTTGGTCAACCATAGCTGCAAGAGATGCTAGTAGAGTACTGTTTTCATCTGGATACATTGCTGCCCTTATTGGGGGTGCAGAGGATTCTGTTAATAAGAAAGGAGGAAGAAATGGACATGGTAGATCCTCTCTATATCCATGATTTCATTTTCTCTGGTTTCAGTTATCCACTGTCAACTATGGCCTGAAAATATTTAATGTAGAATCCCAGAAATAAATAATTCACAAGTTTTAAATTGTGCACCATTCTGAGTAGCATGATGAAATCTCAGATTGTCCCACTTTGTCCCACCTGGAATGCAAATATTCCCTTGATTCAGGGTATCTATGCTCTCTATGCTAGCCATCCTTCAGTTAGCAACTGTCTTAGTGGTTGGAACACCTGTTGCAGTATTTAGTGATTGTGTTCCAGCACTTACTTGACTTAGTAACGGCCCCAAAGCACCAGAGTGGTGATGTTGGCAAGTTGGATACACCAAAGCAAGTCTATTATCATGAATATGATAGTGTGAGGGCGCAGCATAAAGTGTATGGAGAGATGGTATTTAAAGAATGGATATTTTCTATGAACTTTTGGGAGCCCCCTCATGCAAAGGATTGGGTACCACCCATTTCTGTAATTTCCTCCTCTCTCAGTTGGCAGGAACTACCGAATTGAGGGGGTACTTCTTTCACTTCCTTTGCTCTGAGTTTAGATGCCACTGAGCAGCTGAGTGGCTCTCTCTGGGCTCTCAGGGCTGACCTGGGACACAGAGATGTCAGTCGACCCCACGGATGGCACTGGAATTACATGTGAATGTAATTATGTTAGTCCATATTCTCTGCCATATATGAGAAGGAACACCTGGTCTACCCTGATCACAGTTGTATCCCTGGGCTCCACGTGGGTCAGATATGTAGTAGGTGCTCCCATACTTGTAGGATAAATGAAATAACTACTATTTTTCTTTGCGGTTGATACACAGAACTTTAGGGAGATGAAATAACTCACCCGAAGTCACACAATTCATTAATTCATCATGTGATATTTATTATGCACCTTCTACATGCAGGAGCCTGTTCCAGACACTTGGGATGCATCAGTAATCAAAGCAAATAAAAGTCTTGCCTTTGGGAATGCTACCCCAACATTTTATTATTAAAAATTTCAAGCATATGTTGAAGCTAAAACAGTTTTGCAGGGACCACCTGTGCAGTTTACCATTCCTCAGAGGCTTTTATACTAGTTGAAGAAAGTGAACAATAAACCATAAATAAATTACAAGCATCCTTCAAAAAGTTCATGGGAAAATGGCATTAAAAGATGAATTTGTGCAAAATTTGGTAGAAATCCATGCATAGTGTTTTCATAATATGTATTTTCTGTGAACTTGTTGATGTCCACTCATGAGTCACTTTAGAAGCACAATAAGCATTTTAGAAGGTGGCAATGCTACGGAGAATGTAGAGCAGGTGAAGGAGTTTGGGGCATGCAGATGGAGGTGGTGATGGCCAGGATTGGCCTCATTGAGGTGGTGACATTTATGCAAGGACTTGAAGGAAGTGGAGGAGGTGTCATGTATGTATTTGAGAGCAAAACGTGTCCAGGCCAAGGGAGTGGTCAGCGTAAGGTCCTGTGGTGGGAATGTCTCATGTTCAAGGAAGCACAAGGAAGACAGTGGGGTTGGAGGAGAGGAAGTGGGGAGGAGAATTGCAGGTGGTGAGATCTGCAGTGGAGGACACAGTTGGGAGAAAGATGAGGAGCTCAGTTTTGAATGTGTTGGCTTGAACAACTTGAGGGTAGAGCCGGGATTTGGATCCCATAGATTTCCATGTTGCAGTTCTCCAGAGACATAGAACCACTAGCATGTGTGAAGATCTCAGGAACTGGCTGACACAGTCATGCAGGCCTAGATGGTCCACGACCTGTTGTCCACAGAACTAGAAGAGCTGATGGTGCAAGTCCTCAAAGGTTCAAGAACAAGGAGCTGTGACGTCCAAGGGCAGGATAAGTGGAGGCCTCAGCTCAAACAGAGAGCAAGTTTACCCCTCCTCTGCTTTTTGTTCTACATGGACTCAGCAGATTGGGTGGTGCCCTTGCATTGGTAAGGGAGCATCTTTACTCAGTCTGCTGATTCAAATGCTAATCCCTTAAAAAATGTCCTCATGGTCACACTCAGGAATACAATATTTTGCTGACTTCTGGGCATCCTTCAGCCCTGTCATATTGACATATAAAATTAACCTCAGACCTTCCTATTCTGCCACATCTGTCTTCCGATCATTCAAAGACAGGGTGACCAGATGGCCGGGTGACAAGTGTGTCCAGGTGGAAATCTGAGGGGGTTGAGGAGAAATTTCAGATGTACAAGATTGTGAGGCAGCCATGTAGGCTAAAAGCTGAAGTGCTTTGAGTGGAACAATTGTGACAGTTGTCCTTGTCACCAGGAACGCAGAGACCTGCAAGAGCCTGCATTGGGGACCTTGGTTCAAATCCTGACTCTGCCATGTGTTAGCTGAATTTAATACCCCTGAACCTCACTTTCTTGGTTTGTAAAATGGGGATAATCAAGGTATTTCCCCACCATGGTTGGACGACCTGATGCCTACATATGGTGTAGCACAGTACTGGCCCAAGAGTGGCTCTGAGATGATCCTGGACTTTCTCAGAAAGTTACACCACCCCTGGGAGGCCAAGGAGTGAGTCCTCCCCAGCCCAGGGTGATTTTGCCACCGCACATCCTAATAGGACCTACATTTCTGGACACTGACCTTTGTTCCCGCCATGCCCTTCATCAGAAATGTCTTTCCTGCTCCTTGATGCCTGCACGTCTGTCCTTTAGGACACATCTAAGATTTCCCCTCCTTAAAGGTGACTTTTGTGAGTGGTCTAGGCGATAGGCTGAGATGTTCCATGATCTGTCTTCTCCAGATTCCTCTGCATTGCTGGCTGGGACTCTGGGCAAAGGGGTGGGGTTCATGTACCACACAGGGAACAGGGGCAGAGTTCATCACAAGGTGGCGCTATTGGGCCATCGCTATCAGTTGTGTGTGTGTTTTTTGTTTTCAGTTTCTTGAGAAATGTGTGATTTACAGTCTCAGAAGGGATAGAACCATTATTTTTTGTTCCACAGCTGAAAAGGTGATTTTAGATACCCCTAATCGTCCTGTTTTGTCACCCACCGTTTAACAAAATATTCCATCACCACACCCAGGGAGCATTTTCCATCACCCCCATCTATGCATTTAACTTGGGACTTGCTGTACACACTTACTGTACCCACATTTTAAAAAAATGTATTTTGTATATTGAGTGAGAATGTAAAGCCCTTGAGAGCAGGACCTGGTGTCCATCCTAACCTCGTAGAAGCTCTGTAGAGTCTTAGTGATGGTGCTGACTTTCTGGAGGATGGGATTCAAGCATGTCCTTGGAAAGCTGAAAACCCAGTGTTGATACAACGCTACTCTATTTCCATATTAGTGGGAAGGAGATCAGCAAATGCTTTATGGCCCAGAGTCAGTTCTCTTCATTTCTTCCTAGAAATGCTATTAATGGTGGCTGGAGAGCTCGTTGGTCTCCCTGTCTCACCCTGGGCAGGGTCTGACGACTCGCAGCCCTTTCTTTACATTCCCACAGTGCTGCAGGGCAGTGTTGAGAGGTCCAACATGTGTGCTAGGTGTATTACACAGAGGAGGGGTACAGTTGAAATAAAGAAAATTGGGTAGGCTAATCCTCCGCCTTGCGGCGCCGGCATACCAGGTTCTAGTCCCGGTTGGGGCGCCGGATTCTGTCCTGGTTGTCCCTTTTCCAGGCCAGCTCTCTGCTGTGGCCAGGGAGGGCAGTGGAGGATGGCCCAAGTGCTTGGGCCCTGCACCCCATGGGAGACCAGGAGAAGTACCTGGCTCCTGCCTTCAGATAGGCACGGTGCAACGGCCAGAGCGGCCATTGGGGGGTGAACCAGCGGCAAAGGAAGACCTTTCTCTCTGTCTCTCTCTCTCACTGTCCACTCTGCCTGTCAAAAAAAAAAAAAAAAAAAAAAAAAAGGAAATTGGATGGAGTCATGTGCCCAGGCCATAGCTCTGTTGTCCACACTCTTGTCTCCCACGGTGGATGTCTTTGAGTAGACTTTTTTGGGCAAACCTGGTAGTCAAGATGCTGTTTGCAAAACAACACATTATTGACATGTTTGACTTGAAATAATGAAATGTTGCAATCATGTGTGTGCTGAGATGCACACATATTACATCAGATTTGTACACAGACAAGTAGAAGTTACTGCCAAGACTTAAAAAATAATTAATGAGAAACATCAGTTTTTTTTTTTTTTTTTTGACAGGCAGAGTGGACAGTGAGAGAGAGACAGAGAGAAAGGTCTTCCTTTGCCGTTGGTTCACCCTCCAATGGCCACCGCGGCCGGCGCACCGCGCTGATCCGATGGCAGGAGCCAGGAGCCAGGTGCTTTTCCTGGTCTCCCATGGGGTGCAGGGCCCAAGCACCTGGGCCATCCTCCACTGCACTCCCTGGCCACAGCAGAGAGCTGGCCTGGAAGAGGGGCAACTGGGACAGAATCCGGCGCCCCGACCGGGACTAGAACCCGGTGTGCCAGCGCCGCAAGGCGGAGGATTAGCCTAGTGAGCCGCGGCGCCAGCCAGTGTTTTTAACACTTAAAACTTATGTCTTTGTTTTTTACTTTTAGGATTTCTTCATTCTTTCTTCTATTTGTTAATACACATATCTTTTTAACAAAGACATTTGAAATGAGCTTTATATTGTTTTGTTGTTGTTAAGATAGGTATTATACAATTCTCAACATTTGAAAGGAATGAAAGCCTGTTTCGTAAAAGGGAGTTTCCACCTCCACCCTCGTCCTAGCTGCTCCACTCTTTTGCAGGAATCACAACCACTTTTGACAGTTTCCTATGTCCCCTTAAAGACATATTATATACTTGTAAATACACATCTACCACCCACCCACACTTCCATCCACACATCCATCCATCTGTCTGTCCGTCCGTCCGTCCATCCATCCATCCATCCATTCATCCATTCATTTACCCATGTGTCTCTCCATCCACCCATCCATCCATCCATCTACACTTTTCTTTTAAGAGTAAAGAAACAGCCGTCATGATTTTAGGCCAACTTGCTTCCACGAATCCCCTGGAAAAGAGGCTGGGGACAGCTGCCATCATTGTTTCACCAGCTCCTCCAAGGCTGTGGTATTGAATCGTTAGAGATGTGTCAGGGAAGACTGAGCATTTTAAAAGCTGTTAGGTGTGGGTACTCAGACTTTATTCTGGCCCAATCCCATGGGCTTGTGTTAGATCTTGAATGAGGGGAAGACTTGCAATAAATAGGCAGAGAGAAATTAAAAGTGAGACAGGTGCTTTTGAAAGAGTGGGTAGAATCAGGCATTCTTGGTTCCATACTGCATTCCTGTCCCCATTAAGAGCTATGTGATGAAACTGTTTACTTTCTTAGAGCCTCATTTTTTCCATCTGTGAAATGGGAATAACTATATCTTCTTCTGCAATTTAAAGGCTAGTATAGTGCTTAAAAGTAGTAAATGCTTTTGCCGTGATAAATGGTTAACATTATTAAGCACATATGATGTTTCAAGACACAGTGTCACAGAAAGAGGGTTAGTGGTGAAAGGTACACCATGCAATGCAGGCACTTGGGGTATGGTGGTTAGGATGAAAAGACATCCTCCAGCTAGAGTGGGGTGGGTGCTGAGCTACCGAGCTGTGATGAACAGTGACCTCCTTCAGGGAGGTTGGTTTGGTGGCAGTGGTTGGCAAACACTGAGAATCCCAGCTCTTTTCTCATGGATTTTCCTCTCTCCAAGATGTAGACAGCATCCATTGTATTTTAATTTCTTTTTAGCTTTGTCCTTTCCTTTTGTGTTTTCTGGGACTTTAAAAGAGACGATCAAAAAATAATTTTAGGATTAATTTTGTCCTCCTGTATGGACTTGGTGTTTTGTTTGTAGACCATCTCAAATTTATTATAGAAAAAAATTATTATTATTGTTATTTTATTTGACAGGTAGAGATATAGATAGTGAGAGAGAGAGACAGTGAGAAAGGTCTTCCTTCCGCTGGTTCACCCCCCCAAAATGGCCAGGAGCCAGGTGCTTCTTCCTGGTCTCTCATGCGGGTGCAGGAGCCCAAGCACTTGGGCCATCTTCCACTGCTCTCACAGCAGAGAGCTGGACTGGAAGAGGGGCAGCCGGGACTAGAACCAGCACCCATATGGGATGCCGGCGCCGCAGGCAGAGGATTAACCAAGTGAGCCATGGCACCAGCCCCCTAAAAATTATTTTAATCAAACTATGAATAATATATAAGGGGTCTTCAAAACATTAATTGAAAATGAATGTTAGAAAAAAAAACTATGCATAGATAGCTAACAATTTTTTAGTAATTTTTAAAAATTTTTATTTAAGGAATACAAACTTCATTCATTTAATATATACAAATTTGGGAACATGGTGATTCTTCCCCTCTACCTCCCTCCCACTCATACTCTCATCCTATTCCTCCTTCCTCTCCCTTTCCCATTCTTATTTTTTACAGAGATCAGTTTACAGTTAAGTTTATACTCATAAGATTCATCCTACACTAGGTAGAGATAAATTTTTAGTAAAATAAACTTAATTCCATTTTTCTACCAAGGTTAGAAGAATTATTTATTTGAGATAGATGGGTGGAGATGGATCATGCTCCCATCTGCTGGTTCACTCCCCAAGTGCCTACAATAGCTGGAGCTGAGTCCGGCTGAACCCTGGAGCCAGGAACTCAGTCCAGGCTTCCTGGCATGTGGCAGGGACCCAGTGACTGGAGTTGTCACCTGCTGCCTCTCAAGGTGCACATTAGCAGGAAGCTGGAATCCAGAGCAGAGCTGGGACTTGAACCTAGGCACTCTGAAAGGAGATGTAGAGATCTTACCTGGTGTCTTAACTGCTAAGCCAAACTCCTGCCTCTCCACAAACCTTTTTTTTTTTTTTTAATTAATTAATTTATTTGAAAGTCAGAGTTACACAGAGAGAGGAGCGGCAGAGAGAGAGAGAGGTCTTCCATCCGCTGGCTCACTCCCCAGTTGGCTGCAATGGTCGGAGCTGTGCCAATCTGAAGCCAGGAGCCAGGAGCTTCCTCCAGGTCTCCCACACGGGTGCAGGGGCCCAAGGAGCTGGGCCATCTTCTACTGCTTTCCCAGGCCATAGCAGAGAGCTGGATTGGAAGTGGAGCAGCCAGGTCTCAAACCGGCTCCCACATGGGATGCCAGCCCGTCAGGCCAGGGCTTTAACCCGCTGTGCTGCAGCACCGGCCCCTCCACAAACCTTTTGAAGTACTCCTATACAGTGGAGAATTTTTTCTAGTTTCTAAAATTTTAAAAATTTTAAATTTTGCAATAATCTATATTATAAAAGAGTTGCTATGATTGTGTAGAGAGTGCCCACAGATTCACTACCTCATCTCCAGTTTCTTCCAGTGTTACCATCTTACATTCCTGTGGTACATTGGTCACAACTCAGACACTGGCTTTGGACCAAATCCAGATTTTATTTGGATTCCACCAAGTTTTCTATTTTTTAAAAACTATTTATTTATTTGAAAGGCAGAGTGACAGAGATAGACAGACAAACACACACACACACACATAGAGAGAGAGAGAGAGACAGAGAGAGATCTTCCACCTACTCGTTCATTTCCCAAAAGGACACGATGAGTGGAGCTGGGTGGGTCCAAAGCCAGGAACCAGGAGCTTCTTCTGGTCTTGCAGGTAGGTGGCAGAGGAACCAGCACTTGGACCATCTTCTGCTGCTTTCCCAGGCACTTTAGCAGGGAACTGGACCAGAAGTGGAGCATCTGGGACTAGAACCAGAGCCCTAATGGGGCCTGATATGCTACAACACTGGCCCCCAGGTTTTCTATTAATGTCCCTTTCAGTCCAAGATCCAAGCCAGCATCCCATGTTGCATCTGTGCTTGTGTCTCCGTAAGTCCCCTTTGGTCTATGACAGTTTCTCAGTCTTTCCTTGTTTTTCACACTCTTGATAGTTTTGAGGAGTACTGGTCATAGATTTTGTAGAATTGGACTTGATGATAATGACCTAGGTTTGACCACTCACCTATCACATCACCAAAAACAGCCTCTCCTGAAAGTTACCAGCACATGCAAACTTCAGATGAGTTATCATCTTCAGAGCTCCTGGCTTGTGAGGGAGACCCAGCTTGGAGACGGAGATCTCAAAGGCAAGTACCTCCTCCGTGGGGGGTGGTTTTGTGTATAAGCAACTCATAAAGTTGGAGGAGACTTGGCCAAGAAAGCAGGATCCTGGCTAGAACGTTCCAGACTTACCTCCTCGTTACAGGAGGCTGAATTCCAAATCCCAGCCTGTGTGCAGCCTGCTTCCCCGAATGATGAGGCGCTGGGTGCTTTTTCAGGCAGCTGACCTTTGGAGCAAATTATCCAAGGAAATCTGATTAGCTAGTTCACTGGGTTCCTGCAAAATGGATCTTGGTGTATTCTTGCAGTAGAAATGTCAGCATAATTGGAGTTCCTGGAGCTCAAAGACTTTCTTATTGTTTCCATCCTCTGGAAAGAAACCAAAACCCCCAAACAAAACCCAAACCCTTGAAGAATTGTTCTTGAACTTAGATTCTTTGCTTTTTGCACGAGATTTGGAAGCGACTTCTGACTTTGTTTATGAGTTTATTAATCAGGGCAACAGCTTGAACATCATTTAAACAAACAAGCCAAAAGAAAAGAAAAAAAAAAATCCAGCCCCAAACAGATGATGTGAGCTTAATAGAGATGGCCTAGCCAAAGACCTTAAATAAATAAACTCACTTTAATTCACGGGAAAGAGCGTGGGGTGGTAATTACTCAAGGCTGTGTGCCATACGATGTAACCAGATTCAAAACTCGCTAATTTCATTATTTTAATGGAAGTGTGCATCCCATTCATTAGGCTGACATATGACTAGCCATTAGTAACAGTTCATTTCCAATGCTATGGTGGATAAAGGGTGATTGGAAATGAGCAAGGATCAGTCCCAGTGGAAGTTGACAATGCTCAGAAGGGAACCTTGGGTTGGGATTTGTGGAAGGGGCAGGGAGTATAACAAGGAAAATTTCGAGTGTGGATAGAGGCAGCAAAACCACAGAGTCAGTAGCCAGGCCTTGATGACCGACTTCAGATTCTGCTGCTGTCAACGTGCCAGTTGTGTTACAGCCCCACTCTCCACTTCAGTTCGCTGCTCTGTGAAATGGGAGTTCGGAAGGACTCAAAAGCCACTTGCCCTCCTTGCTGACACTACGGCTTATGCTGGGGGATGAGTCCAAAATCAGAGGCAGACGTTTGTCCTCAAACAAAGAAGAGTTACACTGCCCAACCTGCTGGACTGTCTGTTACAGTAGGCTCCATGGCTGCACGTGGTGACAGCTAGAATCTGGGAACAACAAGAATGCGGGAAAAGGGAAGCCCTCTGAGGACAGGCATTTATGTTTTGGTCGCTACTGTAGTTCCGATAGTTATGGAAACACACTGGTGTCATAGGGGACGCTCATGTTAAGTGGAAAGATGGATAACTACTTGGATTTAGGAGAAAGAGATAGAATTCCAAGAGATTGTACTGGCTTTGTTGAGACAGAAAATAGGTACCTTCCTAGCCCAGCAGGACGTCGGTTACAACTGTGTGGATGGGACAGGAGAGCACAGACAGGGCCGCTTTTCAGATGGGACGCTGTGTCGGGGGTGACGCAGAGAGAGGTGTGTTCCTGCTGTGCGAGGTCCTCGCTTGGGAAGACTCTGGCCGTTTATTTGTAAATGTGGGGGAATTTGAGATTCACTTAGACATCTTGGCGTGCAAGGCCAAATCTCCAAATTCTTGAATTTATTTACCAGCTAGGGGAAGCATATTTCCAACTATAATTTTATTTACAAAGGGCTCTAATCTGGTGTGAAGTCTGAAGGCATGTTTGTTTAACAAGTGACTCAATTAGCCAGCAAGATGAGAACAAAGGAAAGCCATTATGCAGATGAATACCCATTCAAAGCCCTGAGCCTTTGGAGGCTTCCTTCCCAGCAAGTGGGAGAGAGGCTTTGGTCTGCAAGTTGCCCATCCCTGCTGTGTTTACTGCTAATTCTCTCTTCTATTAGACCATGAGTGATTAATATGATTACATTTCAAAGCTCTCAGATTTGTCAATTTTTTTTCCATCTAACAGCCTATAATTATAGATTATTTTAAATCCAAGAAAAGGAACTCAAGCTCCAACTCATCTACAACTCCTTGCATATATTTCTTTCATTTTTAAAAAAGATTTATTTATTTACTTGAAAGGCAATTAGAGAAAGAGAAGGAAAGAGAGAGATCTTCCATCTGCTGGTTCACTCCCCAGATGCTGCAGTGGCCAGCGCTGAGTCAAGCTGAAGCCAGGATCCAGGAACTCCATCGGATCTCCCACTTGGGAGGCAGGGGCATGTTGTAATGTTTCCCAGTAGTATTAGCAGAGAGCTGGATTAGCAGGGAGCAGCCATACTGCCTGCAGTGTTGGCTTAAACCACTGCCACAACGCTGGCCGCCCTCATATTTATTTCCTTGAGTAGTTTTTGTATACATAGTTTTACACATGTGTAATGCTGGTACATGTACAATTGTGAGTATTGCCTTTTCTACCTATAACACATTGCATTATTTTGACTTAAAATATTAAACATTTAATTGACAGCAAGAGAGAGAGCTCCCTAAATGCCTGCAACAGTTGTGGCTGGGCCAGACCAAAAGCAGAAGTTGAACATTCAATTCTGATCTCCCTTGTGGGTGGCTGGGACCCAGGCACTTGAGCCGTCACCTGTCACCTGTTTTTCCTATGTGTGCATCCATGAGTGGGAAGCTGGAATTGGGGGTGGAGCTGGGATTCAAACCCAGACTCGCCCATGTGGGATGTGGACAGGCCAAGCAGCATCTTAGCCACTGTGCTGAAGCTGGCCCTGAGTCCTGGGCATTTGTCTGCTGTGATCTCCCTTCAGCCCCAGGAAATGTCAGCAACTGTCTCAGCTTCTGCCTCTCTGAGGACATCTTTATCTTCTTGAACTGAAGAACATTTTTTGCTACATAAATATTCTCTGATTCTGTTTTTTTCTTTCAGTATTTAAAAGACAGTATTCTATTGCTTCCTGGTTTCTTTGTTCTAGTCTGATGAGAAGTCATTCATCATTTGTTGTCCCCCTCTTTGTATAATGTGTCATGTTGTTCTCAGTGCTTTTTGCGTTTTCTTTTTACTGTGGGTTTTCATGACTTTGACTGTTACGTGTCTAGGTGTAGTTTTGTTTGTGTTTCTCTTGTTTGAGGTTCACTGAGCTTCTTAGATCTACAGGTCATCCATTTTAGAGTGCTTTTAGCAGTTACTTCTTCTTCTTTTTTTTTTTTTTTTTGACAGGCAGAGTGGACAGTGAGAGAGAGAGACAGACAGAAAGGTCTTCCTTTGCCGTTGGTTCACCCTCCAATGGCCACTGCGGCTGGTGCGCTGCGGCCAGTGCACCACGCTGATCCGATGGCAGGAGCCAGGTACTTATCCTGGTCTCCCATGGGGTACAGGGCCCAAGTACTTGGGCCATCCTCCACTGCACTCCCTGGTCACAGCAGAGAGCTGGCCTGGAAGAGGGGCAACCGGGACAGAATCCGGCGACCCGATTGGGACTAGAACCCAGTGTGCCTGCGCCACAAGGTGGAGGATTAGCCTAGTGAGCCGCGGTGCCAGCCAGCAGTTACTTCTTACAATGTTGTCTGTTCCATTCATCCTTCTGAGACTTTTGTCACATGACTTGTTATCAAGTTAGATCTTAAATATTCTGTTTATATAAAATATTTTGAATTTTTTCTTTCTTTTTTGAGTTTGGATTCTATTGATCTGCCTTTTAGTTCACAGATGATTTTCTCCTTTGTCTCCCAGTTTGCTGTTGAGGTAATCTAGTGACTTTTTCATTTCTAACATGGTATTTTTATTTCTAATTATTCCATTTGATTTTCTTCTAGCATGTCTAATATTTCATGCTGAACATATCTCTATGATATTTCCTAAATTTTTATGCATGTTCTCTACATTTCCATTTTATTTTTAGCATTTTTTTAGATTTATTTATTTATTTGAAAGAGTTACACAGAGAGGAGAAGCAGAGAAAGAGTCTTCCATCCGCTGGTTCACTCCCCAATTGGCCACAATGAGCAGAGCCGTGCTGATCTGAAGCCAGGAGCCAGGAGCTTCTTCCAGGTCTCCCACAAGGGTGCAGGGGCCCGAGGTCTTGGGCCATCTTCTACTGCTTTCCCAGGCCATAGCAGAGAGCTGGATTGGAAATGGAGCAGCCAGGACTCGAACCGACACTCATGTGAGATGCTGGCACTGCAGGCGATGACTTTACCCCCTACACCATGGCGCCTGCCTCGATTTTTAGAATTTTTATTGTAGTTATTTTCAAGTCTTTTAACAATTCTGACATTTTTTTAAAAAAGATCTAATTATTAATTTGAAATTCAGAATTACAGAGCGAGAGAGAGAGAGAGCGAGAGATCATCCATCTTCTGGTTCACTCCCCGAATGGCTAAAACGGCTGCGGCTGGGCCAGGATGAAGCCAAGAGCCAGGAGCCAGGAGCCAGGAAACTCAGGTTTCCTACATGCAAGGTCATAAGCACTTGGGCCATCTTCTGTTGCTTTCCCAGATACCTTAGCAGGGAGCTGGATTGGAAGTGGAACAGCTGGGACTCGAACTGCCTCCCATATGGGATGCCAGTGCTGACAGTGGCTTAATCCTCTACGCCACAGCACTGGCCCCAATTCTGACCTATTATATTTTTGGGTTTGTTTCTATTTATTATTTCCTCTCTTAACTGTGGGCTACATTTCTCTTCTTTTAAAATGTTAGTATATATTTAAAATATATTTATTTGAAAGGTGGTGAGGGGGAGGGAGAGAGAGAGACAAAGAGAGAGAGAGAAAGACAGAGACAGAGACATCCAGGGCTGGGCTCATCTAGACCCAGGAGCCCAGAACTCAATCTAGGTCTCCCACATGAGTGTCCGGGAGGGACCCAAGCATTTCAGCCATCACTGCTGCCTTCCAAGGTGCCCATCAGTGGAAGCAGAGTGAGGACTTGAACCGAGGCATTTCCTTAGGGGATACAGTTTTCCTGTGCAGCATCTTAACTGCTGTGCCCAACACCAGTCCCTATTCCTGGGTCTCTTGATGTTCCGTTCTATGCCCGAAATTTTGTAGGAAAGAGCAGCGGAGACCAAAATAAAAATATTTACTCTCAGAAAACGTATACTTTCCTTTTTTAGAGTGGGAGCTACGTCCCTTTGACCTTCAGTTGAGCTCAGACTGGACTTCATTACAGCTTTCATTTTGTTCAGTTCACCACTGGCTTCAGATATTTTAAGGGTAGGATCAGAACTTTCTGTCCAGCAGGTGCTGGGATCTGAGCATTTGTGAGATTCCAGAAGACCACTTGTGATTCAAAGCGGAGCCACGGGCCTTTGGGCCAGTGGGGGTTTCTCTTGTTTTGCAGCTTAGACACCTGCCTGGGGGGCCACTGAAGAGCCCTCCTCGCTGTCCACTGCCATATTCCTGCTTTCTGAGTGTTGTTGTAGGGTCTGGTTTGGCTCTGATGCTCCGCTCTGGGGGTATTCTGGAGAGAAGATTCCGGAATGTCTTGAAGGAGGTGTTCTTAGTTCTTTTGCTCTCCCGCTAGGCCGTAGTGTATGAACATCCGTAATGCTTTGTAGCTTATCTGTGTTGCTTTGATTATTTGGGAGAGAATAGGCTTTCTCTGCTGGCTCTCTAGATTTGAATTGGAAGTGGAACCCCAACCAAGTAGACTTCAATAAAGATCTAAAATGTGAAGGGCTGGTGCTGTGGTGTAGCAAGTCTGGTTTGGCCACTGGCATCCCATATGGGTGGTGGTTTGTGTCCCGGCTGCTCCACTTCCAATCCAGCTCCCTACTAATGGCCTGAGTAAGCAGCAGGAGATGGCCCAAGTACATGAGCGAGCCCTTGCACCCATGTGGGAGACCCGGAAGAAACTCCTGACTCCTGGCTTCTGCCTGTCCCAGTGCTGGCAGTTTCAGCCATCTGGGGAGTGAATCATCAGATGGAAGATCTCTCTCTCTCTGTAAACCTGCCTTTCAAAAATAAATAAATAAATGTTGTTTTTAAATCTAAAATTTGTAAAGTGCTTTAAAAAATTTTGACACCTTCAGATAGAATCTAGGAGGTGGATACCCACTCAAAATATGTAAAGATTTTAATAGTTCTTAATAAAAATATGGTCCTATTGACGTGTGATAAACAGGAAGTTGAGGCAACGCGAACTCTTGTATGCCAGAAGAGTGACGCTGTGTCTTTAACTGTAATTTGATATTCCCACCTTCCCAGGATGCACCCGGACCAGTGCTAAGACCCCACCCTATTTGCATATCTAACTGGGGCCCCACCCCCTTGCTTATAAAAGGAGGCGGAAGGCGGAAAGCGGCACTGCGCTTGCGCTCGAAGGCCCTGAGGAGAAGTGGGCTGGGTTTCTGGTCTGTTCTGGGTGCTTCTCTCCCGTGAGCTCTGCCGCCGCGAGGCGTCGACGTCTCCTGCTCTCCCCTGAGCCGCCCTCGAACGACGTACCTTCCAAGCACAGGTACGGTTTTCGGTTTTTCTTTTCTCCCTGGGCTGCGGGCGGTCCCTTCATGGTGGGTATTTGTCAGCGTGGAGCGGCCCACGCCCACGCCCACTCGTGAATGCACATTTAGCGCTTCACTGCCAAACGCGCTCTGCTCCTCTCTCTGCGGGAGAGGAGACCCTGAGTTAAAAAAAACTGAGATATTTGCGCGCACCGCCATTTCTTTCCCACAGCAAGCCCCCAGAAGAAGCCATGCCTGTTTTTAAGGGGGGTGAGTAACTGTCTTGCTTCATAAGCTTTGCGTATTGTAATTGATCTTATATTGCTAGTTGATTGGGAAAGTATTCCTGTGGACTACCCGCCTCTCACTTCGGGCACTGTACAGGATCAGCACCCTGTCTTCATATTTAGTAGAACTGAGTTTCCCTTGGGAAGAAAACTGGTGATTTTTAGAAACGATTTATTTTATTTTATTTGAAAGGCAGAATGACAGAGAGAAAGGGGTCGTCCATCGGCCTGTTCACTCCCCAGATGGCGGTGAGGATCAGGGCTGTGCCGGACCACAGCCAGGAGGCTGGGAATCCCCACGGGTCCCGCAAGCCCTTGGGCCGTCTTCCACTGCGTGCCTGGCACGTGGGCAGGGAGCTGGATCAGAAGCAGCGCAGCCAGGATTCGAACCGGCGCTGCGTTATGGCATCGGGTGCTGCAGGCGGCAGCTAACCCACTGCACCGTCGCACCGGCCTGGAAAACTAGTCGTTTAATTGTCACCGTGACCTGTGAGGAAGGCGTCACCTCACTCCCTCTCCCGGAGGGGGAAGAAAGGCGTGGTGAGGGGGACAGGCTTGTCCCAGGATGCTCTGAGTCCAAAGCCTCAGTCACACAACTTCGATGTGATTTTTCTTATATCTGAACCCAGCCAGTGTCATGTGTCCGAGCCAGCTGCTGCTACAGTAATGCCACGTAACAGAGCACCCCTAAACTCAGGCTTCAAACAGCGTTTATTTTATTAGTCTGCGGTTTACAGCCGCTCTGCTTAAAAATTCCTCAGTGTGGTTTTGGTTACCCGTAGTCCACTGTGGTCCAAACATGTTAAGTGGAAAATTCACCAAGTAGACGATTCCCGTTAGAAGTCGCATGCCTTTCTCAGTCGTGGGGTGAAACCTGCTGTCCTGCTCCGTCCTGGGACGTCTGTCATCCCGTCGTCCGTGTACCCGCTCTGTATACACCACGCACCTGTGAGCCCCTGACTGCCTTAGCTTGGTTCCCAGGTTGTGTTCAGGGACCCTTTCTTGTGCTTCACCCGGCCCCGGAGTGCAAGGTTACTGATGCTCACCGTTCGGCTGTGCTGAAGAAAAGCTGCAGGGTGAGGAGGTGAGAGCTCTCCACTCAGGAAGGGAGGGGAAAGCTCACCCGTGGAGTTTGAACTGAGCAAACCTTTGGATTTCTGCCCTTCCTTGCCCCTTATATATTTAAAAATACATGTTGCCCTTACGAAGGAATGTGTTATTATTTTTAGTTGAGGGTGACTTCAGGAGGCTGGACTAGATTAAAGGGTCTCTGTAGCTCCTCCAACAACTCTGTGTGCCACCACTCCCGGGCGGGAGATATCCAGTAGGGCAGATCTTTCACCCATGACATTGTGAAAGTGGAAAAAAGAAATTTGCGCTGGTTTTGCTGTTGCTGCATAAACTGCACAAGTTAGAACAGTATGTGCTAAGAGCTTAGTGGAGACGGAAGAGGCATGAAATGTGTGCAGGTATGTATAGGAAATAAAACCCCGGGGTACACCGAGTTCAGTACTAACCGGGTTCAGGCCTCGCCTGGGGGTCTTGAATGCCTTCTCAGCGGATAAGGAGGGGCTGCTGTCATTTCTAAGAACTAAAGTAGGGCGCGTGGATGACTCGGGCAGCGGACGGTGGGATGGCTGCTGTGTTGTGCTTTCTCTTATCACCTCCCTTCGCAGAGTGCTGCCAATGTCCTGTTTGTTTTCACAGCACAGAGCTGTTTTGTCGCCTCTCCTTTCAATGTCTCCTTCTCAGCTGTGCCCTGGGGGGCCTCACATTTCATAACCAAAGCTGCCTATCAACGTATTTTGCTAAAGAAAATACATTTAGTCTGGAGAGAAGTCATGTCTCCCTGAGGAAGAGGAGCAGCTGCAGCCTGTAGTCGTTTTCAAAGGCTCTGTCACTCACGATTAGTCTCCTTAGTTGAACCGTTGGAGGTCAGAGGTGAAGATGTGCAGGGGACTTAGTAAGAAAGGGAAGCATGTTGGGGGGCCACCTGCTCTGTGCTACCAAAGCTGGTGCAAGCAGAGGCTCCCAGTCACCCCTGAATGACACACTGCTGTCCGCATGGCCTTGTGCAGAAATGAGCCTTGCATAGGCCGAGTAGCCCACTCCTCCCAACACACTGCCTCCAGGGCGGCAGTGGGAGACGCAGGAGTTGACGCCTAAGCGTGTCCTCTCGTTCTCCCCTGACGGAATATAAAGGCATCTTATTTTCTAGCCTTTGTGGCTAGAGCCGGCCCCGCTGGCCTGGTGATCCTGGGTCTCTGTCCCACTTCTCTGTTGGTCGGTTGGTGTGGTTGGAACCACACTGCTGCCTCCAGTAATGAGAGGAGGCAGTCAGGTCTGGGGAGGGAATGAAAAAGTTCCCAGGGCACAAGGCAAATGAATGAATTCCACTGATCTTGTGTGGTTCCTTATGGGATCATCCATCATGATTTAAAAACATGAAGCCCAGAGGAACTGTAGGCAGGCATCCCGCCCCGAGACACAGAAATGGTGGAATTTGTGGCTGAAAAACTCATTTGCCTTCCTGTTACTGTTACCCGCATCGTGGCCATAATGCTGTATTAAGTAGGGTATCATCATGTCATTTAGTTCTCCGCTGGCTCCAGGAGCCCTGGCTTTCCTCATCCTGCCATAACTCGCTCATATGAACCAGTTCCCAAGCTGCAACATCAGCATATACCTGCTGCAGACCCACCGTGTGCGCAGCAGAGAGGGTGCAGAAAAGCTTTGTGCTTGCCCTGGTCCTCGGGAAACTTATCTTCCTCTTGCTTTGCTCCTTTAATGCCTTTTTATATATTTTTAATGCAATACTGGAAACACACAAAAGAAAATATGTTTCAAAGTATAGTCACAGAAGAAAAAGCCACGAAGTCATTGCCTGACTTAGTGACTAAAATTACCAGTAGAACTGGATCTACCTGGGGGTTAATGGGCTCTCCTGCACCCGTCTCATCCCGTTACAGAAATCTCTGCTGGTTTTGTGTTTTCCTTCCCGTCTTTTGCTTTACTAGCTTTATCAGCAATGTTCACACATACACGGGGCCTTCAAAAAGTTCATGGAAAAACGCACTTTTTAAAAATTCCATTCTGTTTCTTTTTTTCATGAACTTTTTGAAGTGCCTTTTTTTGTGTGTATTTTTTTAAGTTTTTCTTTTGAGCCTTATGAAATGGTATCATAATCTATTATTTTGAGACTTGATTTTTTTTCACTCAATATGATTTCTAAGGTTTATCCCATTTTAAAGTTCTTTTCTCTCCTTTTCTTTGAATTGAGATTTTTGTTTGCATTTGTTTTGCTCTCACATTCAGCTTTCCTTTCTATCAGCTTGGCATTTTAAAAGTCCACAATTAAAAATCCCAAAGTAAGAAAAGTAAAATTACAAGAAAGTTAAAATCATTTTTATATTATTTTCTCTTGAAATTTTATTTACTTAGTAAAATTGAAAGTCTATCTCAGCTTTCCCTTCTCAGTAATGTAAGGACTTTATCATGTCAGTGACCTCCTCCTGTCATTATGATTGATGGTTTCCATTTCTGGCTTTAAAAGACTCACAAATTAGATTATTATTTGCATTTTATATGGATAATGTTTTAGAATTATCTACCTGCTTTTGAGTTTATTTGCTAACTGTGCACCTGAGAACTTTATTCTGGGCCGTTTTTCTTGTTCCATTTTTAAAAGAATTCCTTTAGTGATGATCTGTTCGTAGTAAAATCTCAGTTTTGGTTAATAAGGAAAGGTCATCTCATATCATTCTTAAAAGAACCCTTTGCCTGGTACACGCTTCCAGAAGGATGATTGCTTTCTCTTAGGCCTTTGGTGACTTTGTTCAGGGTTTCGTGCCTTCCGTGGCTGTGCCTGAAACCGTGGTGCTGATCTCAGCACTGCTGTTCAGAGGGTGATCTGCCAGGTCCTCTGGGGGCTTTTAGATCCTCTGTTTTTGATGTGCTGTGGTTTCATTGCAGTGCACCTAGGGAGAAATTTTGTTTTATTTCTTTTGTTTATGGAGACAGTCTCCCACTTAACAATGGTTCGACTTAGAATTTTCATCTTTATGAGGGTGCAAAAGAGATAGGCATGCAGTAGAAACAGTAGTTTGAATTTTGATCTTTTCCGAACTCTCTCAGGGTACTGGGCACTGGCCATAGCTCCCAGTCAGCCCTTCCATCATGAGGGTAAACCACAGATATTCCACAGCATACTTGTGGAATAAGTGCATTTTCAACTTGTGATTGCTTTATCAGGACATAACCACATTTTAAATTGAGGAGTATCTGTGCATGTTGTACTTGTACTAGAAGATTAACATATTAGTATTTCTAGAAAATTCCTATTGATTATCACTTTAAATATTGCCTCTCAGGGCTAGCATGTTCGTGTAGCAGGTTAAGTCTTAGGCTG
This sequence comes from Oryctolagus cuniculus, assembly GCF_051225735.1. NCBI lineage: Eukaryota > Metazoa > Chordata > Mammalia > Lagomorpha > Leporidae > Oryctolagus > Oryctolagus cuniculus. The sequence goes on from NC_142885.1 coordinate 57,056,227, forward strand.
AGACGCCGGCATCCCATATAGGTACCAGTTCATGTCTTGGCTGTTCCACTTTCGATCCAGCTCCATGTTAATGGCCTGGTAAAAGCAGCAGCAGATGGGCCCAAGTACTTGGGCCCCTGCTACCCATGTGGGAGACCTGGAAGAAACTCCTGGCTTGTGGCTTCGGCCTGGCCCAGCCCTGGCTGTTGCTGCCATCTGGGGAGTGAATCAGCAGATAGAAGATCTCTTCTCTGTCTCACTCTCTCTGTAACTCTGACTTTTAAATAAATAAATAAATCTTTAAAAAAATGCTGCCTCTTGTCCAATCACTCTTTTCTCTCCTGTCACTCCAGTTAGACAGTCTAGTGTGTCCTTTTCTATCTTCCATATATCTGGTCTTTAACAGTTTTAACCTCTGTGCCTATTTGTGTTGCATTCTGAATAATCTCTTATGATATATCTTCAAGTTCGAGTACTACTTTCTGATATTTTAAATCTAAATTGAGTTTTTTTTTACTTCAACAATTATATTCAGTTTACAAAATTTTTATTTGGTTTCTACTATACCTCATCATGTTTAAGCAAGTTTTAATTACTTGTTCATTTTCCTAATTTTGTATTTTATCTGTTTAAATAAATAGTAACAGTTATTTTATACCATGTATCTGGTTGGTGCAGGAGTTCCAAGATCTGAAGTGGGTGGGTGTAAAAATCTACCATTTGTGCTGAGTCCCACTCAGGGTGGCTTATTTCCTAGTGAGGATGCTGGCCTTTGATTGTGAGCTCACGGAGGTTCGATCTTCATCTAAGGAAGTCTTGATGGCCCACCTAGGAAATGTTTTCCAGCAGAGAGGGTTTGCATTTGCTTCTGCTAGGAGCCAGGGCCATTACCAGCTTGGTCTTCCTTCAAAAGCACTGACCTCAGAATCGTGTCCTCAGCATTATCGTAGTCAGTGATTGGTTGTTATATTAATTGTAATCACTTGGTATTTTTAGTGCCTTGCACCATCCTGGGTGTTCCATGAACACTGTTTCTAACCTGCACAAAAGCTTGGTAATCCACTTCACTGATGTGTAGACAGAGGCTCAGAGAGGCCTTCCGCGCATTCTCTCATCAAAACCCACTCTGCTTTCCATACCTACCTCAAGTGCTGCCTCCTCAGTGGCACTGTCCTTGAACCACAGAGCTGAGTTATATTCTTGCTCCCTTGCATTCTCATACGTCATTTATTTTATTTTATTTTTTATCTCAACGTTAATTTTTTTTGTAATGCATCATTTATATCAGCTAGTAGGGTACTCATCCCATTTTGCAGATGAAGCACTGAGGTCTCTAGTTTCATTGCTAGGCACTTGTGAAGATTTTCCTGACAACTGTACCCTGGGAGCAAGGACGTCGCCTCAGCAATTTCTGCATTCATCTTTCTCCATCTCTCCTGTGCGATTTCTGGTTCCTCACCTTCCCCATCCACATGCAGAATGCAAGACTTAGAGGAAGCATTCAGAAATGTTAGATAAATTAAATTTAGGCAGGAACAAGTGGGGAAGGGTCCCCAAGCTTATGTGATTGCCAGGTGATTACAGTTGTCAATATGTGCTGCTCTGACCCATCTGAAATCCCCTTCTCCGTGGGCCTCTGCTGGTCCTTCGGTTTCCTCCGGTAAGCAGTCCTTAAGTGGGATTTGTTTAAAATTGCAGTTGGCGTGTGTTTTAGTGAGTCACCTTGACTCTTCATGAGTTTCTCCGCCTTTCATAAGCCAGATCTTTGGCATTTTATTGACCCGTCTTTCTGTGTCATGTTTAAGGAGATCTCCCGGAGGGTTGTTTATTTTTACCTCTCTTGTCTGTGGATAGAAGTCAGCATTTCCATAAATACCTCAAGAGCAAGTTTCATCATAAGTTTATAATGTTTCCTCCAAATTTGAATGAAAATTACTTGAGTTGCCAGCTTCTGGGTCAGCCAGAAGTCCTGAATTATTGGGACTTTCCTCTCCAAAGGGCCATCCGAGCATTCCAGGGTTCCAGGGTTCCTGTAGTTAAAGAGTCGCTCACAGCTTGTAATGCCAAATAGGGAAAAAGCTCTGTTTGCCATCCTTTTAGTGTTTCTTACCGACACAAGGTGGCGCTGTTGAGCATGGGGGTGGGGGAGCTAACGCCACTGGGCTACATGGCTGTGAAGCCTGGTAACCCCAGAATAACCAACTGCTCCTCAAAGGTCCTGTGCCAGATCAGGTTTGTGGAGCCGCTCACCTGGACCCCACAACTCCTATGCCTTTTCCAAGGCAGAAGGTGAGTGAGGGCCACGCAGAATCAGTTGTTTTTTTCTTTTAGCTCCTGAAAGAAAACAAAAATTAATTTGGTTCTCTCCCCTGACAAGAAAGATTTATTGCCTCTAAAATCTTTTTAAAAACAATATCCAATGGGCAAGGAACACTTAGACTTTAGATAAAACAAAAGATAGCTATGTTTTGTGGCAAAATACTAACTATACTCCAGGATTCTACCCATTAGTAGTAGAACCACCCAAAATATAGCTGGGTACATGATCATCTGAGTGGACATTTCCTGACATCTCTTGTAACTAAGTGTGCCAGTGGGGTAGGAACAGAGGTGGTGCATGCAACCTCAAATCACAGCATTTGAAAGGAAAATACTTGCCTTCTACCCTCTCTACCCTCTCCCTACAGGCTGGAATTTGATGGGTTTTAGCAAGTCCACTTCAACCACATGGATGAGGACAGTAATACTCTAGGCTAAAGAACAACACTAAGATGGAAGGAACCAGATTCTCACTGATCACTAAGGGCAGAGAAATCATGACAGCCTCAAACTATTTACCTATGGATGAATCCATGAAAGCCAAATCAATTCCTACCTCATTTGAACCACTGTGTTTTATCAGCAACTAAGCCAGTGCCCCAGTTAACACACACCCTCTCTGGTGGGACTGGAAAACATACAGGGTCAATCTTACCCGTGAGCATGGAGGGGGAATTTCATGTACCTCTCTATAAAACAGCAGCAGGCAAAACACAGGTTTAGTGGAACATCCTATTGCATGTAATTTTGGGATTCTGAAGGCTTCAATGAAGTTCAAGGAGGAGAGAAAGATAGAGAATCTTGCCTTCATAATCACAAATACATAGAAGCAAAGTTATTTGGGTTGCATCCTTGTGGAGTGGAGGGAGAATGAGTTTGGAATCAGATATTTCAAGGTTCATATCCTATCTATCATTTTGTCATTCAACTCACTACTTTCTTATCTGTGAAATGGGAATTGGATTAAATGAGATGATACTGTTAAAGGTTCTGAAACAGGATGTGGTAAAAACTAGGTGCTAAATGAAAATAAGTTGTCTTTCTATGTTTAGCTTTTTTATTTTTTAAATGTCAGTGTGTCACTATCTGGTTTTTTTTTAAGATTATTTATTTATTTATTTGAAAGAGTTACACAGAGAGAGGAGAGGCAGAGAGGAGAGAGAGAGAGGTCTTCCATCTGATAGTTCACTCCCCAGTTGGCCGCAACAGCCGGAACTGTGCTGATCAGAAGCCAGGAGCCAGAAGCTTCTTCTGGGTCTCCCACGTGGGTGCAGGGGCCCAAGGATTGGGCCATCTTCTACTGCTTTCATAGGCTATAGCAGAGAGCTGGATGGGAAGTGGAGTAGCCGGGTCTTGAACCAGCGTCCATATGGGATGCCAGTGCTTTAGGCCAGGGCGTTAACCCTCTGTGCCACAGTGCTGGCCCCTGTTTTTTTTTTTTTTTTTTTTTTTTTTTAAGATTTATTTATTTATTTGAAAGTCAGAGTTACACAGAGAGAGGAGAGACAGAGAGAGAGAAGTCTTCCATCTGCTGGTTCACTCCCCAGTTGGCTGCAACGGCTGAAGCCAGGAGCCAGGAGCTTCTTCCAGGCCCCCAACATGGGTGCAGGGGCCCAAGGATTTGGGCCATCTTCTGCTGCTTTCCCAGGCACAGCAGAGAGCTGGATAGGAAGTAGAGCAGCCGGGACACGAACTGGTGCCCATATGGGATGCTGACACTGCAGGCTGCTGCTGTACCCGCTACACCACAGCGCTGGCCCCTATGTTTAGCCTTTTAATCCTTGCAACAACTTGTTTCTTGTGTACAAGAATCTCAGTGGTCTGACTTTTTATTTTTTTACACCTCTTTGGCTTCATCTTGGGCATCTTTCCCTTGCCCATGACTCTCAATGACTCCCGAAGCCCCTGGCCGTCTTCCCTTCAGCACTGTAGCCATTCAAGTTCCTTTCTGCTTCTAGGTCTTTGCACATCCTTTCCTTTCTACTTGGAACCTCATCACATTGTCACACCTCAGAGAAGCTCTCTTAAGGCTGCTGTATCTTTAGCCTTGCCCATTATGGTAGGCAGAATAAGGGCCTGTGGGTTAATACCCTGGCCTGAAGTGCTGGCATCCCATATGGGCACCGGTTCTAGTCCCGGCTGCTCCTCTTCTGATCCAGCTCTCTGCTATGGCTTGGGATAGCAGTAGAAGATGGCCCAAGTGCTTGGGGCCCTGCACCCACGTGGGAGACCTGGAAGAAGCTCCTGGCTCCTGGCTTCTGATCAGCACAGCTCTAGCTGTTGCCGCCAATCGGGGAGTGAACCAGCGGATGGAAGACCTCTCTCTCTGTCTCTACCTCTCTTTGTAACTCTTTCAAATAAATAAACTCTTTAAAAAAAACTGGGATTATTTTTCATCAAGATGGTGCCAAAGGCGAAGGGAGCTCCTGCCCCTCCCAAAGCTGAAGCCAAAGCAAAGGCTTTGAAGGCCAAAAAGGCAATCCTGAAAGGTGCCTACAGCGCAAAAGAAGATCTGTATGTCTCCTGTGCTCCAGTGGCCCAGGACACTGTGCTCTGGCAGCAGCACAGACATCCTCAGAAGAGCACCCCCAGGAGGAACAAGCTTCACCACTGGGCCGTCATCAAGTTCCCCGACCACCAAGTCTGCCATGAAGAAGATAGAAGACAATAACCCACTCGTGTTGTTCACTGTGGATGTCAAGTTCAGCAAGCAGCAGATCCAACAAGATGTGAAGAAGCTATGACACTGATGTGGCCAAGTCAGTTCCCTGATAGGACCTGTTGGAGACAAGAAGGCATATGTTTCCCTGGCTCCCAATTATGATGCTTGGATATTACCAACAAAATTGGGATTCAGCTGGCTAATTCCAAATATGTTTTTTTTTTCCACCATAAACAAAACAAACAAACAAAAACAAAACCTGGGATTAGGTTAAATGATTAAGGTAACAGATGGAATTAAGTTTACCAATCAGCTGGCCACCACATAGGGAGATTGGGAATATCTGTCTGGGCCCATTGTTATCAGTGTTAAGGGAGGTCCTTAAAAATAGAGGAGTTGAAGAGAGGCAAAGAAGTAGGAGGAGAGAAGCAAGGTCAGAGCGATACCACGATCCTACCTTTGACAATGAATGAAGGGGCCGCAAACTAAGAAATGTGGGTGGCCTCTGGAACCTGCAAAAGGCAAAGAAAGAGATTCTGTCCTAGAGCCTCCAGAAGGAAGAGCCCTTCTGATACCTTGACTTTAGCCCTGTGACTTGCTTTTGGACCACCATGTTTAGTCATATAGGACTCAGAAGGTCATAACTGGAAGATAATACATTTGGGTTTGAAGCCACTAAATTGGTGGTAACTTGTTAGCAGTGGGCATAGAGAACTCATACACCCATACACCAGCCCAGTCTCTAATATTCTTTTTTATTTTTGACAGGCAGAGTTAGACAGTGAGAGAGAGAAAGACAGAGAGAAAGGTCTTCCTTCCATTGGTTCACCCCCCAAATGGCCACTATGGCCGGTGTGCTGCACCGATCTGAAGCCAGGAGCCAGGTGCTTTCCTCCTGGTCTCCCATGCGGGTGCAGGGCCATCCTCCACTGCCTTCCCAGGCCACAGCAGAGAGCTGGACTGAAAGAGGAGCAACCGGGACAGAATCCGGTGCCCCAATCGGGACTAGAACCCGGGTACCGGCGCCACCGGCAGAGAATTAGCCTAGTGAGCCATGGTGCCTGCCTCTAATATTCTTTAACTCATTATCACCTTTCTGAATTCTTTCCCAGCACTTACTACACTCTGCAAATTATCTTCTTTGTTTATTTATCCACTTAATGACTCTGGTCAAATGTGCCTTTTATGAAGACGGAAATGTCCGTCTCATTCACCAGCTCCCTGCTAGAGTGTGGATCATGGAGCATGTATTCCATAACTGGAATGCATGCATGAATAAACATGTGAAACACATGAATGGAAAATTTGGAGCTCATGTTCCTCAGCTGTAGGGCTTTAGATTTCAACAGGGACATCGAACATTTCCAAGAGTGTACAAGGAGATGGAAGGGTAATGGTGGAAGCAACCATATGACAGAGTTGGTAGGAAAACAGACCAGGAATTCTGATCACCAGCCAAACCAAGTCCTAAAATTCAAGTTCTATTTGGGAGGGAGACAGGGTAGAAAAGATGAAAACACAGCCAATTTTTTAAAAGCCCATTTTCCAAGCCTGCTTATAATTGGCTATAAATCTTTAGTGACCATCAGGAGATGAGCAGAATGCCCCATAGGCTGCTTTGGAAACTCAGGATGGGACATTGGAAGTTTTTAACTCCCTGCAATAGTTCAACTCGTTCACAGCGAGACCCGGCCCTCTGCTGTCACTGGAGTGTGTGTTTGTTTAATTAGGGTGCCGAGTAGAGCCTCATCCGGTGGCAGATGTTGCCATGTGTAATATAATAAATAACAGGCTTTATAGGACCCAGCAGGCAGTAGAGCCTTCAGTTAGCAGATGGCGAAATATTAAACTGGCAGAGCAATAACTTAACTGCCTGAATCAGCTGGTCCCAGCCCAGATTTGCTCTGACATGAATCAGCTTCATATAGGATGTGTCACTCAGCCTCAGACTCCTACCCCCACCTGCCCTCCCTCTCTTTCCCTTCTAGGACCGTTCTTTCCTTGGCATCCCATTATTAAAGTCAGCTTCCTGGGGGAGTCAAATTTTGTAACTGCCTTAGCAGGTGGATGAGAAGTGCTTGCTGGCCTGGATGGTAGGCTTGCTTTGTGGGAGAAGGAAAAGCAATAAACCTAGGGATGTCCTCCAGTGCTGGTCTCTGCCTGGCTCCAAATTAGCCAGACAGTATTGTACCTTGCCCGCGGGTCCTTGTGCAGGAAGCCATTTCCACTGGCTCCAGAAATCCTTCTGTTCTGTTCTGGTTGACTGAATTAGCCCAAGGAGACCCCAGTGGAGGAGAAAGCAGGCCATTTGGGTCTGGACAAATAGAGCCTGCAAAGGGATTGACTGACAACTGTAAAATCACTCAGAAGGTGGAGAGTGGGGCATTGGACTTACTGACCAAATGTCAGGTTTTACTACTCATGTTCAGAGGGCTGCCCACATTCTCAGACCCTGGATGAGGGCTGGGCATGCCAGGCCTACCCCGTCTTCATAACCATAACCCTTGCTGTGTTTTCTGTGTGCCAGGCACTATCCTGCAAACTTTATGGACATTAATTCACTTAATCCTCACCACAGGAAACCTTCAGCCCATTTCTCACATGAGAGAAAAACTGAGGTTCTGAGAGGTGGGATCATACAAGTAGGAGATACCAGAGGAGGGCTGCAACCCAATCCCGTCTAAATTCAGAGGTAGTGATTGCACTATCCTTGACTCCAGGAGACTTCAAAGAATACTTGGACAAAAGGTGACAAACGCACAGGCAAAATAGCACCCAGAAAGTGAAGTGGAGTATTGACCCTAGGGAAGACGATATGGTGTTTATCACATTGGTGGACACTTACTGAAATAAACTTGCCTGGCTTTCAATAGAGACCTGAAATAGACGCTCTTGTTTAATCCTCACAGCAAGCCTTTGAGGCAGCTACAATTATAATCTAATTTTACTGATGAAAAAAATCAGGACTAGAGGATGATTTGACTTGTCCAAGGTCACACAGGCAGTAAGAAGGAGGGCCTGGATTGAAGCAGAACCTGTCTGAACAGAGCTCTTGCTCTCATTACTCAGAGCTTTTTTTCCCAAAAGTCTTCTTGGCAGAAGGAGCATTGAAGATGTGAAGAAGTTGAAAGGAGGGAAAGGCATCCCAGGCAGAGGGAGCAGCATGAGCAAAGGCCTGGGAGTTGTGGCAGTGGTGGGTGTGTGTGAGGAGATGAGGGAGATGAGGCTAACTGCTGGAGACAGAGCAGGGAAGCGGTCAGTGTCATGCGGAAAGTGTTTAGCTCTTCTTCCCAGGTAAAGGTGAGGTGTGGAAGTTTTCTGAGCTCATAGAAGATAATGCAGACAAAAGGCCCTTTCAGATTAGGATGGTAAGTTTGCCCCACCCTCTGCTGCATTAACATTTGTGGGGAAGATGGCTGTCAAGACTGCCACGCTTCTTGTGGTGTAGGGAGCATTTGTGAGCCCTTTGTATGGATGAGGGCTGGCTGCTACTGCTCCTTTTGACCTTGACCTCTCAATGTCTAGAATCTTTCAGGCTAGTTTCCTCTGTGCTCTGTGTTGCCAGACCACTTGTTTCCCAATCTAGCCATTTCCTTCTTTTCCAACTGTGACTACCCAAGTAGAGGTCATCTGTCATCTCCACCTATCATACATCCATCCATGCAACAGGAAAAAGGGGGTTTGAAATCACAAGTAAGGGGAATATGATAGAGTATTGTGGTATAGTGAGTAAAGCCATCACTTGCAACCCTGGCATCCCTTGTGGGTGCTACTCATGTCCTGGCTGCTCTACTTATGATCTAGCTCCCTGCTAATGGTTTGGGAAAAGCAGAAGATGGCCCAAGTGTTTGAGCCCCTGCTAGTCATGTGGGAGACCCAAATGAAGCTCCTGGCTCTTGGCTTCACTCTGGCCCAGTACTGTCTATTGTAGCCATCAGAGGAGTAACCCAGTGGATGGAAGATCTCCTTCTCTCTCTCTGTCTCTGCCTTCTATATGTAACTCTGACTTTCAAAATAAATAAATCTTTAAAAGTAAAAAAGCAATCACAAGTAAAATGTGCCGTTGCTTTCTGTAGCCCAACAAGATCTGACCTCTGCCAGTATCACAGGAAGCACTCCTCCTTGCTTCCTGTGCTCCACTTTCTCTGACCCATCACAAATCACAAATTTTATTTTAGGAGATTTATTTATTCATTTTAAAGGCAGAGTTAGAGAGAATCTTCCATTGGCTGATTCAACCCCCAGATGGCTACAATGACTGGGGCCGGGCAGGTCCAAAGCCAGGAACCAGAAGCTCCTTCTGGGTCTCCCACATAGGTGGAAGGGGCCCAAGGACTTGGGTCATCTTGTATTGCTTTTTTAGGCACATTAGCAGAGAGCTGGATCAGAAGTAGAGCCAGTGGGACTTGAACTGGTGCCCATATGGGATGCCATAATTGCAGGTGGCAGCTTTACCTGCTACACCCAGTGCCAGCCTCCCCACCAATCACTTTTTAAACCCTCATCATTTTGTAGATTGTTGCCCACTATATGTTCAAGCCCTTCCCCCTCCAACTGTGGGTGGAGTTTACCTGAGTTAGGCTTGGCCAGATGACTTGTTTTGGCCGATAGTATATTGGTGAATTTAGTATGAACATGAAATTTTGAAATGTGGTAGAGTTGTTGGGCTTGCTTGCTTCCCTTTTGCTTACGGCTGTGAAAGCAATTTTCCTGGGTAACTTGCTGGTCCCAGAAGAGTGAGAGATGCATTGAACCGATGGCCTGAAGTCAAGCCCTGCTTTGATCGGCCAAACCTAAGCTGGACAGCAGACACATGAATGAGATATATTTGGCTGCTGTTGTAAGCCACTGGTTAGATACTACACAGCACTGCTGTGGTGGGGCTAATCCAGCCTGCTTTACTTTATTCATGATCATTAAGTTTGAGATTTCTATCTTTACTCCTTGTTAAGTTGTTTTCATGAGAAAAGAGACATTGTCTATTTTTGTCACTCTAACTCCAGCGATGATCAATCTATCTATCATCCATCCATTCTTTTGAATGACTGAATACACCTAGAATACTTAGTACAGTACATGTAGCCAATCGATATTTGCTGAATGGAATTGTTGAACCATCCAAATCAATTTATGTGTATCCTAATAAGTATATCTTTAAACTCACGTTGGCACATGGGCCAAAATGACTAGTTGTGACACTTCTAGCCCCCTTTCTGCTCTCTCTTATCACACAAGAGATTTTCCTTATAAGAATACCCACACTGAAAACAGATGATGTGTCAACTCAGTAATTTAAACCATGAATCTGTACTTGGTTGAAGATGAACTTGTTTGGAAGAAAAATGAGAAAAATGCTTGTGACCGTCCAACAGAATCCTGGATAAGTGCATCAATTTTGGTTCTTAGCAGATCTAGCACATAATAAAATAAAAGTGCTGAGGTCAGCATCAGAGGAAAACCACACTTCTTATTTTCACAAACACAGTTTTGGGGACAGTAATCATATCTATTAGCAAGGGTGACACTACCGTGGGCTTGGCAGAAAAATGAGCTCTCCAACATTGCAAAATGAGCAAAGTAGAGATCGATAAATCATAAAATTAGTTGAGACATCATCTATCTTTCGTGGCTTTCCCTTTATTTCTGCCACAGTCCCTCAGGACACTAATTCATTTATTGCATTTTATCGTTGGAAAAACACGTCAAGGTTTGGAGACTGCATTCAGTTAGGGGAACAGGGGCAATAATGTGTGTCATTAATTAGGCAGGTTTGGGGGGTTCAATTCAAACTCTGGTCCCAACTGACTTTCATAAATTGAGTTTTAAGACTGCTTCTCTGTCTTGTTTTACTTTATGAAAAAGGAGTGTTATTGAAATGTGCCCTAAGAGGGAGAGAGAGGGACAGATCTCATTTCAAAGAAGCAATAAATTTAGGGACAAACTAGGTGATAAACCACATACAATCTGAGTTGTTTATTTTTGTCACATAATTGAAGTAAGTGTAGTACACAGAACTTGGAGTACATATATGTGTCATCTGGTGGCTGTATTCCTTATTAAAGGCATATGCCAAAGAGATTTTAAAAAATTATTATGTCTAGATGACATGACATGAGATCTACCCTCTGAACAAAATTTTAAGTATATAATACAGTATCATTGGCCGTAGGTATATCTTTACATATACATCTTGTACAGCAGGTCTTTAGAACTTGTCTTGCTTAGCTGATTGATTAGTAACTTTCCATATTCACATCCCCTCCATTACTAGCAATTACCATTGTACTCTTTGATTCTGCCAACTTGACTGCAACCTCATGTAAATGGAATCATGCAGCATTTGTCTTTGTATGGTAGGCTTACGTAGTGTGATGTCCTCAAGGTTGAATCCATGTTGTGTTCTGCAAAATTTTCTATCCTTTCAAGACTGAGTAATATTCCACTGTATGCCTACAGCACATTTTCCCTTGAGTTGTTTCCACATCATAGCTATTTTGAATAATGCTGTAATGAACATGTGAGTGCTAATATATCGTTGAGATCATGATCTCAATTATTTTGTGCATGTAGGATTGATGAGTCATATAGTAGTTTTCCTTTCAATGTTTTGAGAAACCATCATTGTTTTCTATAGTGGCTATACCATTTTGCATTCCTACCAGTAGCATGCAAAGATTCCAATTTTTCCACATCTTGCTGACACTTCTCTTTATTTCATAATGAAATATGTGAAGTGATACCTCATTGAGGTTTGGATTTGCCTTTAGTATTGTTGATGATTAGTGATGAGTTTTTTTTTTTTTAACATATACTTGTTGGATTAACTAAGGAGGTAAAGACTTACATACCGAAAACTAAAGAACATTGATCAGAGAAGTTGAAGATGACATAAACAGATGGGAATACAGCCCATATTCATGAGTTGAAAGACTTAATACTGTTAAAGCATCCATATCATCAAAAGTAATCTACAGATTAAGTATAGTTCCTATTAAAATCCCAAAGGCATTTTTTTTTTGACAGGCAGAGTGGACAGTGAGAGAGAGAGACAGGGAGAAAGGTCTTCCTTTGCCATTGGTTCACCCTCCAATGGCCGCCGCGGCCAGTGCGCTGCGGCCGGCGTACCGTGCTGATCCAATGGCAGGAGCCAGGTACTTATCCTGGTCTCCCATGGGGTGCAGGGCCCAAGCACCTGGGCCATCCTCCACTGCACTCCCGGGCCACAGTAGAGAGCTGGCCTGGAAGAGGGGCAACCGGGACAGAATCCGGCGCCCCGACCGGGACTAGAACCCGGTGTGCCGGCGCCGCAAGGCGGAGGATTAGCCTAGTGAGCCGCGGCGCCGGCCACCCAAAGGCATTTTTCACACAAATAGAAAAAAAATCCTAAAACTCACATGGAAACACAAAAGATTATTAGTAGCCAAATCAGTCTTAAGAACTAAGAATGAATCTAGAAGTAGTGTACTTAATAATTTCAAAATATATAGCTGTGATAATCAAACAGTGTGATGCTGGCATAAAGAGAGACATAGACCAGTGGAACAAAAGAGCAGAACCAGAAATAAATCCATGCATATGCATTCAACTATGTTTGACAAAGGTGCCAGAAATATGCAGTGGAGAAATGGTAGTTTCTTTAATGAGTGATATGGGAAAAACAGGATATCCACATGCAATAATTGTATACTTCTCTAACATCGTATGGAAAAATCAGTTCAGAATGGAGTAAAGACTTAAATGTAAGCTATGAAATTGTAAAAATTCTAGATGAAGACAAGAAAATGCATGACATTGGTCTTGGCAATGATTTTATGGTGATGACACCAAAAGTACAGGCAACAAAAGCAACAGTAAACGAATGGACTGCATTACAAAGTGTCTGAACAGCAAAAGGAACAATCAACATAGTGAAAGGGCAACCCATAGAATGGGAGAAAATATTTGCAAACTACGCATCTGATAAGGGGTCAGAGTCCAAAATACATAAAAAGCAAAAATGCCCCTAACATTTTGATTTTAAAATGTGCTGAAGCCTTGAATAGATATTTCTCCAAAGGAAACATTAAATAGATGTTTAAAGTTCCTGAAATCATGGTGTTTTTTTCAATTTGATTTTGGGCACTTAGGTAAGCTTATTGCTATTCCTAAAGTGTCCTGGAATCAAAGAAACATAATTATTAGACTGGATATTTCAGTTATCAATTGCTGCATATTAAACCACCCTCAAATTTAGTGGGTTAGGACTAATTAATTATTGCTATAATTTTGGGGATTGACTAGGCCAACTGGCAAACCTGTTTTATGCAGGGCAGGTCCCCATATGACATTGGCTAACCCAGCCCAGCATTTCCCTCTTTCTCACTTGTGGTTTTCAAGAATAACTGTAGACTTTTCTAGGAAAGCAATGTCCTGAGATAAGAAGGAGCTGGCCCAGAAGAGCCCAGGCTCTACTCCCATCCCTCCTGGAATAGGATATCTTGTACTGCTTTTTCCCAGGGAGTCTAGGGGTCCCTGGGTATCAAACCCAGGGTGGAAGCACTTTCCAGGTCCCTCTGCTGCAGTGTGATATAGGGCTCATGCATACAAAGCTCCATCTACCCTGGTCAGCTTTCCTGAGCCTTGGAGATTGGTCCATCATGATTCTTAGGCTCCTGTGGTTCCCAGCTGCTTGTCTGAGAATGATAAAGTTGCTTCACTTGTTATGCAGTTTTTTTAAAAAAAGATTTATTTTATTTATTTGAAAGAGTTACGGAGAGAGGCAGAGACACAGAGAGAGGTCTTCCATCCATTGGTTCACTCCCCAGATGGCCACAACAGTTGGAGCTGCGCCGAACCAAAGCCAGGAGCCAGGAGCTTCCTCCGGGCCTCCCATGCAGGTGCAGGAGTCCAAGGACTTGGGCCATCCTCTGTTGTTTTCCCAGGCCACAGCAGAGAACTGGATCAGAAGAAGAGCAGCGGGACTAGAACCAGTGCCCATATGGTATGCCAGCGCCTCAGGCCAGGGCTTTAACCCACTGTGCCACAGCACTGGCCTCTGTTAATGCAGGTTTTTTGGTCTCATCAGCTTCATGTGAGTAGCCTCATATTGGCAAAGTGTTTAGAGTCCCACCCTGGTATCAATACTGTTGCATAGTAAACCTCATTCATCCTCTGTGTGTCATTTGAGAGTTTACTTGGGCTGTAGCAACTGACCTGACTCACTCACATGGATGGCAAATTGATACAAGCCATTGACTGGGGGCTCAACCAGAGTACCTCAGTTCTCTCTGCATGGCTGGAATTCTCCCAGCAGAGGTGAAAGTTCAACCTCTCTTTGGAATACCTGGCGTGTCACTGTCATATTCTTATCCTAAGTGGTCACATGGCCAACCTATCCTACCAAGAGAGGAGAAATAAGCTCTTTTTTTTTTTTTGTATGAAGAATAGCATGTGTGTTGGGGGCCATCTTTGGAGATTAGACACCCAGTGAACTCTGGTACCAAGTCTACTATAGACTCTCCTTTGTTATGTTTCTTACGTGCAACAAAACAACTCCTTTCTTTGTAGGGCACCTGTGCTTGGAAGCAAGGAGGAAGTTGTGGATGGAAGGAAAAGACTGTGTCTCTGGAGAGGAGGGAGGTCAATGGTTTCCATGAACTTACATGAAACCTGTCTGGCCCCTTGGTGTTTATGGAACCAAACATGACTAACTTTGCATCTCCCTCACAGGTTGTTTCCCTCAAACTCCCCTGTCACAGTAAATGCCACCATCATCCAATCAGGTGCCCAGGTCCTTACACTTAGACTCTTCCTTGTCTTTGTTTTCTCTCTGTGCCATATTCCACACCCAATTTGTCTGCAAATGCCCAAGAAGCAGCCACAACCCTTGTATCTACTGTGTCCATCTTCATCGCTACCCACTTAATGCAAGCCACCATCCTGTTTCCTTTGGACCATTCTGCTAGCCTTTATAACTGGTCTCTGAGGTAACCTAGTAGCCTTTATAACTGGTCTCAAGAGGTAAAGTAACTTTTGCCCTATTCAGTCTGCTCTTCATAAAGAAACAAGAATGACCTTTAGACTAAACACAGTCAAGTGATGTCTTCCCTTCCTGCCCTCCCCAGTTTGCATCACTCTAGAGGCTACCCAGTGTATTCAGAATAAAACCTGAATCTCCTGGGGAGGTCTATGAAGGCTTCCCAGGTCTGGCCCCTGCCTACCTCTCTCAGTTCATCTCTAGCACTCTTCTTCTTGCCACACTGGCCTTCATTCTACTCCATTAGGACACCATGACCATTTGTACCTCATGATCTTTGCACCCACTATTTACTCTGGAAAATGTTAGACACTGGGGATGCAACAACAGGCCCCGCTCTAATGGAGCTTTCACAGAGGAGAGATAGCAGACAAGTCAACTCATGGCTAAATGTCAAGAAATAGAATCATGAGGATAAATAAGGTGGGAGAGAAATCTCAGCTTTGATAGGACAGTGAGGAGGTGGCTTTGAGAAAACGTCTGAATACCCTGGAGGTAGATATCTGGGGGCATATGGGGCAGAGGAAGGAGTTGTTTCGAGGACTCCAATACAGGCAAATACTTGTAGGGCTTAGACGTGGTGGCTGTCAACAGAAAATATACAACCATAGAAGTCTTATAATTAAATATGGAAGCCAAGCAGTTGAAGCAGGGTAAGTTCTTTGTGGGGGGCTTATGTGAAGAGGAGCTTTCCATTTTAAGGAAGAACCCTGGGGGTACATGTGACCAAAAGACATATTTAGTGATTTTGGAGGGAAGGGATCAGTCCTCAGCTTTCATTTTGCTCTGCACAGCTGCCTCTCCATGTCAGGTTCAACACTTGAGGCTTTGCCAGCTTGATTTTCCTGGAAGATACCAGATACAAAGGCAGAGTGCCAGTTCTGTTGATAATGAGACCATTGCATCCTTGTTGATGCATCTTTACAAATAATGGAAGAGAAGCTGCAAGTTCCCCTTGTGATTTTTCACTCCTGTTTGTCAACCCCAAGATGTCTTACCAGAAAGCTGCCTCTGTGGAGCTCCATTTCCAGTCCTGCCTTCCCTATGCTCTCCCCATCCAAGAGCTGTGTTTCCTGGTGACTCCTCTTTCCATTGTTTCATTTCATTAATATAGACAAATATATATCCTCATTTCTTTCAACTTCTTTTTTTTTTACACAAAACTATATACTCTTCTGAACCTTACTAATTTCGTTTGAAATTACAAATTGGAAATCACTATATTGAGGACAGAGATTTTCCTCATTCTTTGAATATGACTTCACAGTACTCTATTGGGTGCCTATAACAGGGTTTGTTCAACCATTCCCCTATTGATGGAAATTCGGGTTTTTATTTTTTGGATATTATATTGTGAATTAGCTGTGATTTTTTCACAGAAAATGATTAGATCAGGGGAGAAAAAAGTGATATTATAAAGGTCGTTTCTGCAAGGAATGAAACAGAAATGGTTTTCTATAGAAATATGCAGGCCTCTAACACTTGTCTTTCCTCATCCCTAAGGGATGGTCACTTTGTGATGGACTTGACTGGGAGGCTGGCTTTGCAGGCCATATCATTGGTGATGAGCAAGGGGTCCCTCAGATGAGGCTTCAGGGTTTACACTTGCACTTGCTTTGTAACAATTGCTGGAGGAAAAAATATATGCCAGCTCAGGAAATGCACTCCTGTCAATAGGTCATCAGTGCAGATATTCTTTTGGAATACTTTATTAGCTCCCTGCAGGCCTTGTGGTCAGGCACAGCCAAAGCTTCTCCCACAGAGACTGTGTGCCATGTAACAGGCTGGGCCTCTGTCCTGGTGTGGAGGAGGCCTGGGGGATGCCTGCAGATTCAGGCAGGTGAGGATGGAACTGAGGCATCAGGTAGATGGAGGGGACGAAGTGCAGGTGGGCAGACTTGGGTTAAAATCTGTACTCTGGGGCCAGCGCTGTGGCTCACTTGGTTAATCCTCTGCCTGTGGTGCCAGCATCCCATTTGGGTGCTGGGTTCTAGTCCTGGTTGCTCCTCTTCCAGTCCAGCTCTCTGCTGTGGCCCAGGAGGGCAGTGGAGGATGGCCCAGGTGCTTGGGCCCCTGCACCCACATGGGAGACCAGGAAGAAGCCCCTGGCTCCTGGCTTTGGATCAGCGCAGCATCAGCCGTAGTGGCCATTTGGGGAGTGAACCAGCGGAAGGAAGACCTTTCTGTCTGTCTGTCTGTCTGTCTCTCTCTCACTGTCTATAACTCTACCTGTCAAATAAATAAATAAAAAATCTGTACTCTACTCATTTTGTTGCTGGGCTCCTTTGAGCAAATTTCTTTTCTTTTTTTAAAGATTATATTTATTTATTTGAAAAGCAGAGTTACAGAGAGGCAGAGGCAGAGAGAGAGAGAGAAGTCTTCCATTTACTGGTTCACTCCCCAAATGGCAGAAACAGTGAAGCTGGGTCAATGCAAAGCCAGGAGCCTAAAGCTTCTTCTGGATCTCCCACGTGGGTGCAGGGGCCAAAACACTTGGGCCATCTTTTGCTGCTTTCCCAGGCCATAGCAGAGAGCTGGATTGGAAGTGGAGCAGCCAGAACTTGAACTGGCGCCCATTTGGGATGCCGGCACTGCAGGTGGCGGCTTTACCCACTACATCACATTGCTGGCCCCTTGAGCAAATTTCTTCACCTGTTGACAGCCTCAGTTTTCTCCTCTGTTAGATGGGAGCAAGGATTGTTGTGAGCTTTCCATGAGCTCAGGTATATAAAGCACTTGGTACCAAGTACGTAACAAATGACTGGCAATTAATTAGTTTGGGGAGAGGTTTCAAATCCATGGGGTACAAACATAAAATGATTTTTTAAATCCTATTATCAACTGTGTGTTAAATCACTCCACCCCACTGGAGTTTTCTGGCCATGTTCAGTTCAGCTGTTGGAAAATTCAGTTTGGTTCAGTTTGAACCTCCAATTTCAGACCCAATTAGAAGTTCTCTCCCTTCCCATGGCAGGACCCAAAGAGGTGTGTGTGTGTGAGAGTTGGGGGCCTGTTTAGCTCTCTGCACATCTCTACCTTCTTGTGTGTTGAGAGGGAGAGGAGAAGTGGGAGGTGGAAGGCATGTCTTCACTTGGCAAGGTTGTAAATGTGAAGTGGCATTTCTGATCTCTGTCACTCCAACTCCACCTGTGCCCTAACAGTCATTCCAACTCCATCTGTGTCCTATCTGTCACTCCGACTCCACCTGTACCCTATCTATCACTCCAACTCTATCTATGCACTGTCACTTCAACTCTACCTGTGCCCTGACTGCTACTCTGACTCTACCTGTGCCTTGTCTGTCACTGAAATCTCCTATGGGAGGGCCCCCCTGCCTCCCTTGGGCTCCTCTCTATCATCCCTGGCTTCCAGTCCCTCCGTTAGTAGCTCCCTGGGTAGCCTTGCAGCTCTTTCTTGACCTCTCCCTTCCAACTGGGTCACAGGCATCCTTGAGGAGCTCTGGAGAACATGGGGAATGAGGAAGGGACACCTGCCCCATTCTTCAATAAACTTTTCTTGGAATAAACATTTCCAAGAATGGCCTCATTTCACTTTGCTCTGATAACAGCTCTAGAAGGGGCTGGTTATTCTTTAGCTCAGGGATGGAGCCACAAGCCCCTTTTTCTTTGTAATCAACCTGTATCCTCAACTCCATGGTAGGTTATCCTCTAACTTACTGTCTAAATATGGCCATGTCTGAGTATGTAAGAGAGTAGGAAATTATTAATAGTTGGGTTAAGGCAACAGGTATAAATTGGAACCTCGCAAGGTGAACCTGGGAGGTATGATCACTGACTCTTGGAGCAGTCTTTCTTGGAGGTTGCCTTCCCTGAGATGGCTTCCAGCTGTCTGCTGTAATCATCAGTTTCAGAACTACAGGAAAATTCCGAATTTGTGCCCAGTTACAGGAGCAATGGTGAAAAAAGTGATGGTGCTAATGCATTAAAACTGAGAGTGTATTTCAAGTGCTTAGTACAGCTGCTGGCACACAGCAAGTGCAGGTCCCATTGTCTCTGTTTCCCAGCTCACCCCACCCACTACTATGAAGCTCCTCCATGACCAGTCTGTTCTGTCAACTCAAAGCCAAATGATCACAGCTCACATTCATTAAACACTGTCACAAGTCAGGAGCTGTGTTAAGCACTTTAGATATCTTGCCTTTCTCAACCCTAACAATCACCATGAAGTAGATAAATGTTATTGTGTCTGTTATATAGGTAAGACAGCTGAGGATCAGAAAGGTTAAGTGCCTTCCCAAGGCCACATAGCACATAAGTGATCCAGGACTCTACAGTTGCATGTGGAATTGAGACTGTGTATATAGGCGGGGTAGGAGGGGGCCTTATAATTTCTAAGAAGACAAGCTAAGGTCCCAGGCCTGTAATCTAATGGAGGGAAACAAAGGAAGGTATCTGAATTAGAAGTAGAGCCTTCTGCAGGCACGAGAGATTAAAAGGGTTTTTGTACTCATTCCAGAGTAGTCTGAGATGACCAGGAGGAACGCAACCACCCAGGGTAGGGTGACACCACTTAGAAGCTCAGTCTGGAAAGTTTACCTCAATCACCTGCTTCAAGGTCTCTGGCAGATTTGATACAATGGAGACCAATTGGAGCACTCGAGTCTGTGAATTGTCCACAGTAAATACATCAATTACCCAGTTTTGTGAACATTCTGACTTTAGTTTATTCTGGCATCATGTTTGAAATGTGGGTTATGCTTCCAATCAAGTGCTGACTCACACATTTGCATCAAGTATGCTTAAGTATCCAGTTCTTTGGTGGTCACTTAGCAGGGTATATATCCAGTCATCAAGGAGTTATTTCCTAGTTGGAGGAACATACTTAAGTATCATGGAGCAGTTCCCTCTACGTTTGCCCCACAAAAGATTGCATTTACTTAGCCATGATTTGGTATTATCTCTAACTGTGCAGCTGGAGGTGTTTTGGTTAGTTGGAGCTGGAATATGCCTCATGACAATCCTCAAATTCTGTGGAATGCAATAATGATTGTAGATTTAGCTCACACATCTATGAAGATGGCCGGCCAGGCTTTCTCTGCTGGACTCAGCTGTCCTTGTCTCATGTGATTTCAACTCAGTGAGGGGAGGAGGGGTTGGTTGAGCTAGACTTGGCTCAGCAGGTTGGTTCTCTTGTAGGCTGCGGGTTTGTGGGTTGAGTCAGCTTGACACTTTTGTCTCTCACTCTTGTTGGTCCAGGGGTACAGCTGAGGCATATTCTTCTCAGGGTGATGAAAGAGATGCAAGAAGTCAAGTCTGGCTGCATCACATCTGTCTTCATCCTATTGACTAAAGGATTCACATGGCAAAGCCCATACTCAAGGCATGGGAAAAACCTATCAACCTACCTGGCAAAATGAGTGAGTTTAGGGAGGCAAGAAGAGATCATCAGAAGTTATAAGAGATATTTACAAAAGACTGATGTGTTTTGATGCTGTTAAGAGTATGGTCTGCTTCACTCCCCAGTCCTCTGCTGCCTCAACATCTTCTATCTGCTGGTTCACTTCTTAAATGACCTTGAGCAACTAATGAGTTTTTATTGCCTGGGTACCATGAGTCTCTTGCTTCCCTCTTTGCTTTGGCCAACTGGAAGCCTAGAGCCAAACCTCAGCGCATCTCAACCTTACTACTGTAATCACCGTTCCTGATAATTACCTGACCCCAACCTACCATGGCTTCATCTCATTTCCTTCTTCTAAGACACTCTCATGTATTTGATCCTGTTGTGTTTCGTAGGTTTTTGTTAGCTATTAAAAATCCTTTATGGGGTGAGGTGAGGTATACATGAACACACCTAAATGTCAAGAGGAAAGTTATGGATAATTCATTCTATAATACTTACTGAACACCTGCCATGTGCCAGGCTCTGTACCTGGTGCTGAAGTTACAGTGGATGACTCTTACACATTTTTTCCCCTGAAAAAACTCCCATGACAATAAGCTGTAGCAGGGCTTCTCAGTGTCAGCACTATTGACATTTGGGGTCAGATAGTTCCTTAGAGGAGGGGGACTTTCCTGTGCATTGTAGGACATTTAGCAGCATTCCAGGACTGTACCTTCCAGAAGACAATAGCACCTCCCTCTCTTGTGATAATTAGAAATATGTCTGGAATCACCAGTGTCCCTTGGGGAGCACCATAGCCCTAGATAGGAACCATCTGGGCAATAGCAAGTATACTTGTAGGAGTCTTGGGAGCCCAGATAAGTCACCCAACCCAGGGACACTTTGCTGGAGGAGTTGACCTTGAGTAGAGGCTTAGAGGCTGGTGACAGGCGCCAAGTGAAGGAGCAGGGAGAGGCATTTCTGTTACCTGGAGCAGCAGGTATAGGTGGAGCCTCAGAGGGCAGGGCAGAGATGATGAGAGAATTGGAGATGTGGTGGAGCTAAGCCCTCAAGGGACTTGGATGAATTTGATTCTGTAGGTATCCATCTCTCCCACCTGCAGCATGTCTGAGAAAGGGCACTTGTTAGATGTGCAGATTCCTGGGCCCCTCTTCAGGGATTGGAATCCTAGATATCTTGAATGAGGACTAGGAATATGAATTTTAAGAGGCATCTTTGATGATTTTGATGCTAAAGACTCTGTTCTCAGTTGAGTTACTGAACTGGGCAATTTGTCTTGACTTTAGAACATCAGTAGAAGCTGGAGGGAGGGGGCTACTGAGATATCGCCAACAGAGACCCTAGGGATGGGGCTCCCAGCCTTGGCCTGTGGGATGGAATCAGCTGAAAATATTAAGCCATGATCTGTCAGGTCCTCCTTCAGATTAACTGTGTCTGAATCTTAGTGGGTAGAACCCTAGGAACAGTATTTTTTAATTTTATTTGTACCGACTCTTATTTTACTACACAGGCATCCACTAACATATTCATCTATGAGCACTTAAGTCCAGTACCCCTCCGTGTCAAGCACTTGTCAAGATACTGGCAGTGTAGAGATGAATAAGTCTTGTTAAGGTTACCTTTACTGGGGCAGGCATTTGGCCTGCTTGTTAATATGCCTACATCCCACACTGGCGTGCCTGGGTTTGAGTCCCACCTCTGGCTTCTGACTTCAGCTTCCTGCTGATGTAGACCCCAGGAGGCATCCACAGATGGTTCAAGTCATTGCGTTCCTGATACCCAGCAGCTCCCAG
The DNA here is from genome assembly GCF_051225735.1 of Oryctolagus cuniculus. Lineage (NCBI taxonomy): Eukaryota > Metazoa > Chordata > Mammalia > Lagomorpha > Leporidae > Oryctolagus > Oryctolagus cuniculus. The sequence goes on from NC_142885.1 coordinate 57,078,356, forward strand.
CTTTTGCCCTGGACCAGGCCCAGCCCCAGCCTTTGCAGACATTTGGGGAACTCCTTCCTTCTCTGTCTCTCTCCTGCTCTCAAAAGAAAAAAAAGATTACCTTTATTGTGGTAGACAGTAAGCAAACATTAATAGGAAGTCACATATGAAGTTATATACAACATAGGGAAATGATGGAGATGAGGATTTTTTTAAACAGTCTTATTCAAATATATAATTCACCCATTTAAACTGCACAGTGCAGTGGTCCTTAGTGTTCATAGACTTGTGGCACCATCACCACAACGGACCGTTTCACCAGTCTGAGAAGAAACCCTGTGTCTCCTCCAGGATCTCATGTCCTCTACCTCCCCCAGCCTAGGGCTGTCACTGATTCACTTTCTGCCTGCTCTGGAGTTCCATGTACACAGTGGAACCACATGCAGTATGTGGTTCTCTGGGACTGGCACCTTCGCCGATCCCAGTGGTTACTGGTCTGTGTGTGCTGCAGCGAGTATCCTTGCTTGGTCCTTGCAGCTCAGCGTGCCACTGCATGGGGAGACCCACTTGGTTTCTCTGTTCATCGGTCGGGGGGCATGGGGCTATTTCTACTTTTTGGATATTATTAATGATTTTATAAACATTTGTGCCTAAGTGTTATGTGGACATCTGTTTTCCATTCTCTTGGATACATGCGGGACCTTCAAAAAGTTCATGGAGATTGCATATGATGAAAAAACTGCATAGATTTCAAAAATTTCTTTTGTACCAAAACAAACATTTTTTAAAAAAGATTTATTTATTTATTTGAAAGGCAAAGTTATAGAGAGGCAGAGGCAGAGAGAGGTCTTCCATACGCTGGTTCACTCCCCAGTTGGCTGCAAAGGCCAGAGCTGAGCCAATAGGAAGTCAGGAACCAAGAGCTTCTTCCAGGGCTCCCACGTGGGTGCAGGAGCCCAAGGACTTGGGTAATCTTCTACTGCTTTCCCAGGCTGTAGCAGAGAGCTGGATCAAAGTGGAGCAGCTGGGCTTGAACTGGTGCCCATATGGGATGCCAGTGCCGCAGGCAGAGGATTAAACTGTGCCACCATGCTGGCCCCTCCATGAACTTTTTGAAGTACTGTGCTACACCAAGGAGTGGAATTGCTGGATCACATGGCAACTCTATGCCGTAAATTTTTGAAAACTGAGCCGGCGCCGCGGCTCACTAGGCTAATCCTCCGCCTAGCGGCGCCGGCACACCAGGTTCTAGTCCCGGTTGGGGCGCCGGATTCTGTCCCGGTTGCCCCTCTTCCAGGCCAGCTCTCTGCTGTGGCCAGGGAGTGCAGTGGAGGATGGCCCAGGTGCTTGGGCCCTGCACCCCATGGGAGACCAGGAAAAGCACCTGGCTCCTGGCTCCTGCCATCGGATCAGCGCGGTGCGCCGGCCGCGGTGGCCATTGGAGGGTGAACCAACGGCAAAGGAAGACCTTTCTCTCTGTCTCTCTCTCTCACTGTCCACTCTGCCTGTCAAAAAAAAAATTAAAAAAAAATTAAAAAAAATTTTTTTGAAAACTGGCCAGCTTTATTTTCCAGAGTGACTGTGCCATTTTAAATCACCACTAGTAGAGGAGGCTTCCAATTTTCTCCATATGTGAACCAGTGCTTGCTGTTGTAGCCATCCTGGTGGGTGGGAAGGGGTAGCTCACTCTGATTTGCACTGGCATTTCTCTGATGGCTAAGATATCGAGCACCTTTTCTGTGCTTATTGTCAAACAGGGTAGTGTAAAGCCTCCTCAGATTATTCTGATGTGCAGGCACAAGTGTGAATCCTACCTCTGTTCAGGGAAAGCAGAGGTTCTTGCAGGCATTGTAGGTATGTATCTCAGAAGGGTCAGACTTGCATTTGGACTAGCAGGAAGGGAGAGCTCCTTGGAGGCCCCAGCAGGAAGGATGGATTGGAGGGAGGAGAGCTGGAAGGCAGAGAGCCTGGGTAGGAGGCCTCTGAAGGCATCCAGGGGGTTAAAGGGGGCTCTGACCTGGGGGAGGAGGGTGAGAATGCAGAGGATGGGATGGGAGAGCCATGGGAGGTTAGAACACAGTGGACATCAGACTGATGAAGTATAGGAAGTGAGGCAGGGGAAGGAAGAGTGAGATTTTTGCATTTGTTCTATTTCAGTGGCAGAAATGGGAAGGCCATTTTGGGAAGAAAGAAGATGGGGCAGATGTGCAGAGGAGTGGGGTCTTGAGCATTGTAAACCCAGGTACATCCTCTTATCTTGCTGAGCCTCATTTGACTTGTCAGTAGATTGGAGGAGGCAGGGTACAGTCCTTCACTGAAAGGCTTTGTGTGGAGGGACGTGGCAGGGTAAGTGATACAGCCTGGGGGGTTCCATTGACACGCACCTGTTCATGTCTCATGTATTACCTTGTGTTCTCACTTACACTCGGCTTCCTTGCTAAGACTCTTGTTTATATTCATGCCTGTGAACCTCGGAGCCTCTGACAGGGCCGGTTTCCTTCCCCGCCCCTTATCCTCAGGTGAACACTCCCTGTGTGCCAGGTAGGGTGTATATGGAGTGCATTGCATCTGTTCACCATAACCTCTGAGGTTCCCAGGCCTACTTTACAGAGGAGCCCAACCAACTCCCTTCGCCCCCCAGAGCTACTTGTCTGTGGATGAGTCAATTTATGGTGCGGATGAAAGAAGGGAATAAAAGTTTATTGGCTGTGTGTTATAAGCCAGATTATGTCGTTACTCTTATTTAATCCTCCAGTCACCCAGTTTGCAGATAAGGAAACGATTTGCCCGAGCTCCCACAGCTAGTGAAGTGGCAGGGTATGACAGTAAAGCCCCAGACTGGCCTCTGCAGCACATGGCCTCCAAGGGCATAGGGACCTTTCAAGCCAGGGCCATTGGCCAGGAGATCCTGGAGGGGACCGGGAGCCTGCAGTACTGCCCATTGCTCCTAGATGGCGCTCAAGGCTCAGCTTCCAGGACACACCTGAGGCTGGATCTTGCCTCTCTGGCCAACAGGCTACTGCTTTTGTGCAATTTGAGGAAAGGAAGAAATTGTTCTGCCTTGTTGTTGGGGGAGCAGTCATTGTTTTGTTTTTGTTTCTGGGTGCAAGGGTCATCTCCTGCCTCTAAGCCTCTGCAGCTGCATCAGCCTGGTGAGCTGGCGAAACCGGGGGAAGTGACTGGCTGGGGTGGGTGGAGAAGCAAGGTAGGGAAGCAGGGGAGCTGGGTGGGTGGGGAGACAACTAGAAAACAAAGTGAAATGGTGGCACGTAGGAGAGCCCCTCTCCTGACCCGGTAGTCAAACTTGGCATGGTTTGTGGCTGTCAACAAATTCCCCTACCCTGAAAAATGGGACCTCTGTCAGAAAACAGAATGATGTCAGAGACAGAGTTTGTCATTGCTGTCTGATTCCTCATCTTATGGACCCAGAGAATGGAGGGACGGTGAAGTCACAGGTCTGAATTCAGGTCTTCTGTGCCACCTTGCTTATTCCATTTGCCTTGCCTCTGTTTTAGAAAAATAATAACAAGGGGCCGGCGCTGTGGGATAGCGGGTAAAGCTCACGCCTGCAGTGCCAGCATCCCACGTGGTTGCCAGTTCGAGTTCCGGCTGCTCCACTTCCAATCAGCTCTCTGCTATGGCCTGGGAAAGCAGGGGAAGATGGCCTAAATCCTTGGACCCACAGGAAGCTCCAGGCTCCTGGCTTCAGATTGTCCCAGCTCCAGCCATTGTGGTCATTTGGGGAGTGAATCAGTGGGTGGAAGACGTTTCTCTCTGTCTTTCCCTTTCTCTGCCTGTAACTCTGCCTCTCAAGTAAATAAATAAATCTTCAAAAAAGTATAAAATAATAATAAAAAAGGTTTTACGTGTTTGTTGACCAAACTCGGGTTTGCAGGCGTGATGTGGTGGGATGGATGTGTGGCATGGGAGAAGAGGGTGAACTGGAGGCCTCTTTTCCTCATTAAAGAGGAGACTGCTAGCCAGCTCCAACTGCAGGGAGACTGTGTGCCTGACTTCTTTTTGGACTGATTTTTTTGAAATGTGAGAAATCTTTTTTATGTGAAATTTCCTAATTTTAAAAAATTATTTACTTGAAAGCCTGAAAGAGTGAGAGGTCTCATCTTCTAGGTTACTCCCCAAATGCAGTGGCTGCGGCTGGGCCAGGACAAAACCAGGAGCCGGGGCTGAATCCAGGTGTTCCAGTATGGGTAGCAGGGAGCCAAGTACTTGGGGCATCATCTGCCACTACCAGGGTGCACGTTAGCCAGAAACTGAAATCTGGAGCCAGAACCAGGAATCAAACCCAGGCACTCCAGTGTGGAATGGGGCATCTTAACAGGTGCCTTAACCAGTAGGCCAAATACCTGCCCGCAATTTCCTAATGTTTAACTGTTGTCAGTTTAGTAAAACAAAAACACGAAGCAGAGAGATGATCAGGAGCCTCAGAGGGATGTGTGGGTTTTGTCTGGTTTGGAAGCACCCTTGAAGGGAAGATGAGGGGTAAATGAGCAGAGTAGAAGTTGGTCCGGGGGGTGGGGGCAGCAAGGCAGCGTGGAGGGGTCTTGCTGCCCTGGCTGGATTCCCTGTGTGGGAACTCCTTTCAAGGGAGAAACAACTTGTCTGGGAAACTGAGGGTCATGCATTCTTTATTTCCCATTTTCCTCTTCATGATTATTCTGTTTTTGCTCTGGCCACCAGGGAACTTAAAGCTCAACTGGGATCCAGATGCCTAAAAATTGTGCAGAACTGAGTGCTTTACATCTGTGTAGTAGCATTTCCTCTTGGTCTTCATTTCCTATCTCCCGTGTGTTTTCCCTGGCTTTGTCTTTTAATTACATTTTCCGATTTTATTGTGTGCATTCTTGGAAGCCGCCTCAAGTCCTCTGTGGTTTGAGTAAGAATGTGTGTGTCATGGGATATTTGGCTGACTGAGCTGGGGATCGAGCTGCTTTTCCTGTGGACAGAACTTCCTTCTCCTCTGCCTGCTTTCATGTCCTGGAGCTTTAGGATGGAAGGCTGGAAGACGGAAGATGGCCTCTGTTTTCAGTCTAGCCCAGTGCACTGAGTTTGTGGAGCAATGATCAAGGACTAGAGATTGGCAGCTGTCTTTCATGGGAGGTTGGTGACATCCTAGGATGCATGGCAGCCACAGGTTGGCAGAACTCTCTGAGGGACTCGTTAGCCCTTTGGAGACAAGCAGAATGGTTTTGGGACCTGGGTGACAGTTGATGACCCAACTTCGACTACCAGATTCTGCAGGGAAGTTTGCTGTTTGTTGTTCTCAGGGAGCTCAGCAGGCTGCAAACTTTGGGGCATCTGGAATAATCTTGGTTCAAAATAGTGATGCAGCTTCCCTCAGCCTCTTTGTGGGCAAACATAAGCCAGAGCAGACCTGTCAGAGCCCTGTGGACTCCCTTGTTAAACACAGATGGGCCCAGTGCAGACGCTTCGGCTGGACCAGGGACAGCTGCAGGGGCTCTTCCTGATCAATAGAGCTCTTGCCATCACCATTTGGGAGTGAAAGGAAACATCAGTAGTTTGTCAAGATCTGCCCCAATTAAAAGTACACATCACATTGATCCAACAGCTCTACTTCTTGAATGTTTATGTCCTACCCTACAGAAACGCTTTGTGTGTGTGTGTGTGTGTGTGTGTGTGTGTGTGGTGAGAGAGAGAGAGAGAGAGAGAGAGAGAATATATGTTCAAGACATTCATTGCAGAATCATAGGTAATAGTGAAGAAACATCCATCAGTAAGGGGTGGCTAAATTATGGTAAACCATTCTATTGAATGCTATGAGATTGTTAAAAAAGATGAGATTAATTTATAGATGCTAACATGGATAGCTCTCCCAAATATACTGTGTGTGTGTGTGTAGTTATGGTTTATATACAGCAATTTACTATAGTTCTAGATAGTGTATGTATTAGCGATACAGGTATAGAGTTATTGAAATGCACCCAGGATATAGGTTTATTGAAACATATAGTTTGTAGGAAAATGGGTAATTTACATGCCATATTTAACTACATATATTGTTATCTATACAATTGTCCCTTGGTATCCATGGGGGATTGGTTCCAGAATCTCCTGTGGATACCAAAATCCACAGATGCGTGAGTCTTTTATTGGACTTAGTATTTGCATATAACCAACACACAGTTTCCTGTAGACTTAAATCATCTCTAGATTGTCTATATCACCTAATACAATGTAAATGCCACATAAATAGTTGTTATACTGTATCATTTGGGGAATAATGATAATAACAAAGGTCTGTACAAGATGCAGTTTTCTGAATATTTTTGATTCATAGTTGGCTGAGTCATTAGATGCTGAACCTGCAGATGTAGAGAGTTGACTGTCTACAACTCTCTGTATTTAATTATGTATAACCTTTATATATAAGTATCTATCTCTGTTGATAGTTATCTACAGTAAATAAGTATATATTGTTATCTGTGGTACATAATTATGGATAGTGTATATATTTAATGGAAATTAATATGAAATATATTTCCATATATGGCTATATATACATGTGTACATAAACAACTCATAACTGCATTGTGTTTATGACTTGATTTATGTGTAACCAGCACCCCACTACCCAAGCAGGAAGCATTTGGGTTTGTGACTGATCACAGGCAGCCATTGTTGTCTGTCATCAGGGCCATGCTCAAAATACTTGTCCACCTACAAGCCTCAGGCTGGCTTGAGGCAGGGCCAAGCAGGTCCTGGAGACCCCTTGATGTTGTGACCCCTCTACTTCTTGGATCATGGGAGGGAGGGGGCCGAGAGGTCCCAAGGGTGGTTGCTGAGCGATTTCCTTACTGAGCTTCTGAACAGAGTGGGAGACTGCCCGTGTTTTAATAGCTGATATGGCCGTGCTGATGCTCCAGGGAAGACGCCGCCTTGCTGTTGATAGTGATAATTAAAAATTCTGATAAAAGTGCAGTGGGCGTCCTGTGCCCTGACCTGGGAAGCAGGCCCCCAGAGCAGAGACCTTTGGACGTTTCTTTATCCTGACCTTGGATTTGCTGCTCTGGGAACCAGCTCCCGGACTGAGTCTGACATTACCAACAAGTCGTGCTGCATGGCAGACTTGGAGAGAAGTCAGCCCATTCTGCAGAAAGCTGGCTATAATTAGTTGTTAATAACCAGAGCCCAGGTTCCCCATGGTGGAAATTGTTTCCGTATTGATCTCCACTGCAGTGTCAGCACCCTGGAAAGATTGAACTTTAAGTGCTTAATTCAGTCCCATTCAACCGATAATTTTGGTTTTGTCCTCCAAACAAAAGCACCCTTGTTTATTCTTTTTTTTTTCCCTCCCACAAATAATAAAGTCAGTGCATTTCTCCCCCTTCCCCCGCCCAGATTCAGTCTGCTCCTGTAATCAATATGTTTGGAAATGTCAATGTATTCCTGAGTGAGGTGCTGGGGAGGGCTGGGGAGGCTCTGAGTGGACAAACAGGTTGCTGTGCAAATCCTATCCCAGCACCCCCTGCCTGTGTCAAATCGCTGAGTTTCCACACCTGGGCACAGGGTGTTGGACACGGCCTTTGGGATGTGGTTGACAGCAGTTTGTATCTAATGCTTTTACATTCAGTTCACAAAGGCAAAAGCAAAACTGCTAAGGTTTTGGTTTTTTAAAAAAGTTATCAAGTGAACCTTCTGGGAATCATGCTCGCCTTAACCCTAACTCAAAGCACTCCCCCTGAGCTTCACCTTTCCCAGGAGAGCAGAGTTGTGTGTGTGTGTGTGTGGGGGGGCACTGAAGGGGGAGGGGCCTGGAGTAAGCTTGTCCGCTGGGTAAGTTAGCAGTGAAATGAGCAGATTAATGCATTCAAATCTCAGCCGAGCAGAAGGCTACTCATCTAACTCAGGATTTTCATAATAACCCCGACAAATAATACGTGTTCAGAGGTTACTGTTTAGGGGAAGCTGCATTACCACTAAGTGCCTACTATGTGCCAGTCATTTTATCAATAGTATTATTTAATTACCACAACAGATCTTTTCCCATTCCAGAGATGAGGAAATGAAAGGAAACCAAGTGAACTGCTTTGAGGTCACACAGACAGCAAGTGACAGAGCCACATGAGAACTATGCCTTTCTGACCCTAGAAACCCAGCGTGTGTGTGTGTGTGTGTGTGCACACGTGGATGTGTGTGAGATCTCTCTGTGTCTCATCCAAAGCAACAACACGATACTTCTTCATAGTGCAGTCAAAAGGATTAAATGAACTATGCCTATAAAGTGTTTAGTCATATTAAGCCCTTCAACATAGTTGATGTTATACTGTCATTATAATTATTGCCCTCATATGCATAAAACATTATCTTTCAGATATTTCTGACTTTAGTATAGATGTAAAACCTTTTTCGTTTTGTTCTGAAAGCATGTACAACATTAGGGGTCAGATAAGATAGACTTGGGGCAGAGAGGAAGGTTGCCTGATAGAGGCTGGGAGGGGGCATCAGAAGTGGCCTGTGGGGGCTGGGGCCTGTGGTATAGTGGGTAAAGCTGCTGCCTGAAGTGCCAACATCCCATATGGGTGCTGGTTCGAGTCCCAGCTGCTCCTCTTCTGATATAGCTCTCTGCTATGGCCTGGGAAAGCAGGGAAGATAGTCCTTGGGCTTCTACACCCCATGGGAGACCCAGAAGAAGCTCCTGGCTCCTGGCTTTGGATCAGCTCAGCTCTGGCCATTGTGGCCATTTTGGGAGTGGACCAATGGATAGAAGATCTCTCTCTCTCTCCCTCTCCCTCGCTGACTCTGTCTCTCTGTTATTCTGCCTTTCAAATAAATAAATAAATCTTTTTAAAAAAAGTGGCCTGTGAGGGGATTTAAGCCTGCAAATGTTGATGATAAAATGTTATTAGCAAAGGAGGGAAGGGAGTTGTGAGGGGGAGGAACAGCACATGCAAAAGCATGGAGGTGTGGGACAGTGTGGGCCAGTCATTCGGGAGTGGTGCAAGTAGGTTGTTGCATCTGAAGGGAAGGAACTTGTTGAAGAATGGCCAGAGGTGGGGCTGGCGGGTGGGCAGGGCTAGATCATGGGTAGTCCTTTCTGACTAAGGGACAGAGGCTTCATCATGGGGATCCTCTGGGTCCTTGAAGACTTCCAAACAAGAAAGTAGCAGATTCAGGGCAGTGCTTCAGAGGGTGACTTTCATGCTGACTCCAGGGATCTGGGAGGACTGGCAGGAGGGAGACCACACTGGGGCTGTTTTCTGTTTTAGAGAAGACTCCGAGCTGTGAGTGTGAGTCAGAACTGCTGCGGATGGAGGAAAAGCTCACGGAGCAGAGACGATGTGGTCTAGAATCCGCAGAACTGGGGGCCAGTTAGATATGGAGAGTGAGAGAGCGAGAGGAAGTCTAGAATGATTCCAGTTTTGGTGGTTGTTGGAACCACTGACAAGGAGACAAAGGGAGAAGCGTGTTTTGGGAGAAAGACGGAAAGTTGTGTGTTCTAGTCAGCTTGGGCTGCATTAACCAAATACCGCAGACTGAGCGGCTTACACACAGATACTTATTTTCTCATGGCTCTGGAGGCTAAACAGTCTGAGATTATTGCCCAAGCCCATGCATTTAGCAAGAAGCAGGGCTAGAAATCAAAGCTATGCGTGCCTCACTCTAAACAATATGCTGGATGGACTACAAAGGGTGGGAATTGAGGAAAACAAGAGTCTCAAAAAATAAAAAAGAAAAGGAAGAAACAAACAGGGGTGTGCATCATCATAGTGGTTAATCTGCCCATGTTCCATATTGGAGTACTTGGGTTCATTATCCAGCTCTTTGACTCCAGCTTCCTCTGATGTGCACCAGGTAAGCAGCAGGTGATGGCTGGAGTAGCTGGCCTTCTTCTACCAATGCAGGAGACCCGGATTGAGTTCCTGGCTCTTGGCCTTTGTGAGAATTTGGAGAAATGAACTTTGTGAGAATTTGGAGAAAGAAATGTCTTTCTTTATATTTCTCTGTCTCTCTCTTGCTGTCTCTCAGGTAATAGATAAAACAAAAAGCAAGAACAAATGAATGGGAGTGTAGATAGACCTGCTTCTTTGTAATTCTTGAAAGAGCTATTCTGAAGCTACCAAAACCAGTCCAGATGGGTGCCCAGCCCCCACCCAAGTTGGGAACAGATCACTGTCCCCAGTAGACCTAGCCCAGGGAAGGAATTTGATTGAATCCATTCATTCAGATTTACTAATTGGCCCCCACAAACCAACCAAAGAAAGCATCTGTTCGTCTGGTTGACCTTGGGACTAGCTTACCCTTGATCTCCATGCTCTTACAGATGGAGAGGAGTCCTCCAGGCCATGACTGGGAAACAGAAACCTCCCTTCTCGAAGCTGGCAGCTTTTCAAAAGCCACCAACTTAAAATCACAAGAGATGAGGAGAGGCAGATGGCAGGACTCACAAGACTCTCAGAAACACAGCAACCTGGGTTTCTCATTTTCTTGCAAAACAGTACCAGTCTCTCCACCTGATGATCTTATAAGCCAAAGCACCTTTTGCACAGCCTAATATGCTCAGTCTTGATCTTTGAAGTGAAATTTAGGAGATAAAAGAATGAGGAAGGGGCCAGTGCCATGGCTTACTTAGTTAATCCTCTGCCTGCAGAGCTGGCATCCCATGTGGGCGCCGGTTCTAGTCCTGGCTGCTGTTCTTCTGAGCCAACTCTCTGCTGCGGCCCGGGAAGGCAGTGGAGGATGGCCCAAGTGCTTGGGCCCCTGCACCTGTGTGTGAGAGCAGGAGGAACCACCTGGCTCCTGGCTTTGGATCGGCGCAGTGCCGGCCGTAGTGGCCATTTGGGGGGTGAACCAACAGAAGGAAGACCTTTCTCTCTGTCTCTCTCTCTCACTGTCTAACTCTACCTGTCCAAAAAAAAAAAAAAAAAAAAAAAAGAATGAGGAAGATTCCGCTCAGAAGTCAGACAGTCCTGGTGTGAATCCCAGCAGTGACCACAGCTGTAGAACCTGGAGCAATTACTTAATACTCCAAGCATTAATGTCTTCATTTCTAGGAAGGGAATAAACACAGTCTCTTTCTCTCATGAGCCTGTGAATCTTAAGTGAGAAATACAACATTTTGAATAGGAACTTTAGCTCTTGCTGTTCCCATCAGTTGCTTTTAATACCTTGTCTTCTTTCTCATTGGGAATAACATTGAATGGTAAACACCAAATGTGCAGACAAAATTTCTGAGTCTCCCAGTTAATGGGCTCATGTTTGAGTCCTTCCTCCCTGAAATTCGTATGTTGAGACTGATTTCCTATGAGATTTCTCGTTCTCTCTCTCTCTCTCCCTCCCTCCCTCCCTCCCTCCATATCTCCCTCCCTCCCTCCCTCTCTCCCTCTTCCTGCTGTCTGGGGACACAGCATTAAAGCAACCATCTATAAACTGTCAAACAGACTATAACTGACCTTGCACTTCCAGCCTCCACAGAGATAGAAATTTCTGTTGTTTGAGCCACCCAGTCTGGATATTTTTGTTACAGCAGCCTGAAGTGATTGAGGCACTCCCGTTCCTTCTGAACAATATTTCGTAAGTTGAGGCCAGGGAAACTTGTTCATGCCATCAACATTCCTAACATGCTCACTGAGTCTTGGTTGTGAAATCATCTTCCAAAGTCAAGCTCCTGCCAAGAGGATTCCCTTTTTGAGCACTGCTATGTAGGTAGCTTTTCTTTTCTTTTCTTTTCTTTTCTTTTCTTTTCTTTTCTTTTCTTTTCTTTTCTTTTCTTTCCTTCCTTCCTTCCTGACAGGCAGAGTGGATAGTGAGAGAGAGAGAGAGAGACCGAGAGAAAGGTCTTCCTTTTGCCATTGGTTCACCCTCCAATGGCTGGCGCGCTGTGGCCAGCGCACCGCGCTGATCCGATGGCAGGAGCCAGGTACTTCTCCTGGTCTCCCATGGGGTGCAGCTGGGCCACTGCAGAGAGCTGGCCTGGAAGAGGGGCAACCGAGACAGAATCCGGCACCCCGACCAGGACTAGAACCCAGTGTGCCGGGGCCACAAGGTGGAGGATTAGCCTATTGAGCCGCGGCGCCGGCCGGTAGTAGCTTTTCATTTTCATGTTTTCTCCTGTGTCTCCTGGTAGAAGGCAGAGGCAGGGTTTGGCAGGAGTTCTTGCTGCGTGGAGAGATTTTCTTCCTCAACTTGACAAAAGCTGCTGTGGTAGGGACTTTGGTGCTCAGCCATCTCTGGCTGACTCTTTTTGGGTAAGGAATTGCATTTCTGTGTCCCTCGACATTAGGTTATGTTAGAGGAGAGAGATGGTGCTTGCTACTTCGAGGGTAAGTGCTGGATGGCTGGTGTGGGATCATGCAGGGCTTTCCTCTCCCCGGCACTGAGGCAGACCCTCAAGCGTCTATTGAGATGAGGATCATGAGCTCCAAGCAGACCGGCGTACTGAACCACACATGAAAGATGGTGGCTGCCTGGCCCAGAAGGCGGCCAGGGCTCAAAGAAGTAACTGTCATGTCACAGCACTGCAACTTCGGGGTGTCTGTGTGTATCCCATTACTGTAGCATCGCCTGGCTGATACACACATTTCAAACTCATGCAGAATAGAATTAGAAAATAAACTTATTTTAGTGCAAAAAACATTTTGAAAACCAAACCTATTAGGAGGCTTCAAAAGGGTCATGAAAACCACATTGTAAACCTATTATTATAAGCATATTATGAAAAACTGCGTGGGTTCCAAAGTTCTTTTACCCCAAAATACAGTTGGCTTTACATTCCGTTTTTCCATGCTCTTTTTGAATTACCCTTTTACTAATTGACACAGATTTTTTTTTTTAAATTGAGCTCAGGTTTAAGTCAGGCACTACCCTGCTTTTTGCTCAGCTGCATATTATGAGGGTAGAACTAGAATTTTCAGGCAGATGGATTCGTGTTGTATGACCTTGGGCAAGTTACTTTTCCTTTCTTCAATTCCTGGTTCTCTTCTGTTATAAAAGGAAATGACTTAAACGCCCCTGTCTAGGGTGGCCATGAGAATTCAGTGTAGTTATATGTATGTAAAGTAGATGATGTCTGGTAGGTGTGTAGTAAAGCCTCTTGCTGGCTTCTTTTTGTGTGCTGCCATGAGCTGTAAGATTTGGTGCCTATTTTTTTTTTCTTCCAAGGGTTTCACCAGTTTCTCATCCACCGGTGTTTTCTTGTTACCAGGATTTAGTGCCAGGATTTCCTTTGTTGCTTCCTCTGTCTTCTGAAAGATGAAATCGTCAGCAAGGCAAGGCAAAGATTTATCAGCTGAGACACCCAACAGATGTCCAGAGAGTATCAATCCCCACCACTGCTCCGTCTTGCCTCTGTGCCAGTTTTGTAATCTGTATTAGGCAAACATGGCCTGGTTGATTGCTTCTTAATAGACTCTCACAACATTAGCTCTTGTTTCCTTTCTTCTGGGTTGCCATGATATTTGTTTTCATTTTTAATTTCAATCCAATTCAATTAGCTACATATTTTGACTCAGATAGTGGACTGGGCATAGAGGCTACCAGGGGAGAATAAAGCGTAGACCCTGTCTATAGGAGAGATGTTCTTGCAAGGGAAACAGATGTAACAGCCCAAGCAACCCGCAGAAAAAAATCCCACAGCTTGTAATAATTATAAAAAGCATACAGAGAGGGGACTAGGAAAAGCTTATGGATTTCACTGGGTTTAGGAATCGGAGAAGGATGAGGATTTCTTCCAAAAGATTATGCTTCTGCAGGGTTTTGATGAGAGAATAGGAGTTCACCAAGGGTTTTGATGGGTGCATAGGAGTACACCAAAGAGTTCATCCACGTAGAGGAAGAGCATCTGGGGGAAGGGAGCAGCATTTTCAAAGGCGCAATGACATGAGACATGAGATCATTCTGGTCAGTACAAGCAATCTGGTATTGAACAGAGCATAGAGCATAACGTGGGAAGTGGCAGGTGAGGGAGAAGAATTTTTCAGGCAGGCCAGAAGAAGGAGGACATGTCCTTGAGTTTGAGAGTCACCCTTCATTGCTTTCACCAGCCATGGACTCCATGAGATTTTTTTTTTTTTTAATCTTGCCTAATAGTTTTGAGTGTTCAGCCCTTGTATGTCTGAATGAGGGCAACTCTGGGGGATTATCCTGGGATGAACCTGGAGACAGGATAAACCAGTCTTGGGCTCCAGTCCTGAATGTACAACTCATTAACCTCATGTTCATGAAGAAGCACCTGAGGGTCTCTGTCACCTCCTTGGCAGTGTGCAGGAAGACCTTCCATGCCTCTCAGAGTGTCTGTGAGGATCAAAGTTGAAAGAAACACATAAAAGACCTAATGCAGAATGTGGCATGCACTGGGTACTCAATACATCTTCCAGATGTAGAACTCAGTTACTAGCATTTGGAGATGGTATTAAAGAAATGTCTGGGGGCCAGCGCCGTGGCTCACTTGGTTAATCCTCTGCCTGTGGCGCCAGCATCCCATATGGGTGCTGGGTTCTAGTCCCAGTTGCTCCGCCTCCAGTCCAGCTCTCTGTTGTGGCCTGGGAGGACAGTGGAGGATGGCCCAGGTGCTTGGGTCCCTGCACCCACATAGGAGACCAGGAGGAAGCACCTGGCTCCTGGCTTCGGATTGGTGTAGTTCTGGTTGTAGTGGCCATTTGGGGGGTGAACCAATGGGAAGGAAGACCTTTCTCTCTGTCTCTCTCTCTCACTAACTTTGTCCAAAAAAAAAAAAAAAAAAAAAAAGTCTGTAGGGACCGGCATTGTGGTGCAGGACATTAAGCCACAGTCTGTGACTCCAGCATCCTATATGAGTTGCTGATCCAGCTCCCTGCTTACAAACCTAGAAAGACAACAGAGGATGGCCTGAGTCCCTGGGCCCCTGACACCTATTTGGGAGACCTGCATGGGGTTCCAGACTCCTTGCTTCAGCCTGGCCCATCTCTCGATGTTGTAGTCATTTGGGAAGTGAACCAGAAAATGGAAGATCTTTCTGTCTCTCTTCCTCTCTCTCTCTAACTTTGCCTTTCAAATAAATAAAATAAACATATATTTTCTAAAAAATAAACGACTACACATGATTAAGATTTATTTTCAAATATATAATCATGTTCTTTCTTTCTTTTTTTTTTTTTTTGGCAAACAGTGCTTCCTTGCTTTCCTGGACAAACTTTTCAGTGCCCCCAAAGAAGGCAAATACACACACATGCACACACACACACACAGAAAGTTGAAAAATATGGCATTTCTGTGGTATCAAACCTTAAAGGTTTTAACTTGAGATTATTTTGGTAAATCCATTTACATTTTTTGCTCTCTCCCCCAACCCCAAATGTCATGTGTTATAACACACAGCTATTTTGACATCTCCATTGTGATATTTATTTTAAGCCATCAGTGGAGTTTTAAATATCTCAGCAGTGAACTGTGCCCTTTGTGGAAGGCAAACTAATTATTTCCTAAACCGTTCTGTAAAGCAACCCCTGGCATTTGTTTCCTGTCAGCTTAGAAAGGAAATGTGAAGCCGGTGGCTTTTTAAGGAAGGGGATGTGCAGTTGCACAGGAGCTCAGAACCCTGGGGTCCAAAGCCATCTTGGCTGCTGCTTTTCAAAAGGAATTCCTGGTGTCTCCAGAGACAGCCTGGGGCAGAGTTTCTCACAAGTGGTTTTGCACATGACACCAACCATACAAAAGCCATGGCACCACTGAGTGGGAAAAACGTTTATGGGAGCAGATGTCAAGGGCTGTGATTACCCAATGTCTCTACGACATAGAGATTAAAAAATTTCTCTTAATGATGTAGCAATGAGTCTTGAGATGTTCAGTCTCGTTTTCAAGGTCACAGGATCAGGAAATTGAGAGCTGTGGTTTGCCTGACACCAGCGTATGTGGTGTTAACCCTTTGGCTTTGCTGCCTTGGAATCCTGCTGCCATGTGATCTTTGTGACCATTCCAGTGTCTTCTTGCACCAAATGGGGATGACAGTACCTACCCTATCCATGGTTGTGATGATCAGATGTGCTTCCAGAGGCAGAAACATGTATGAAAATAAGTGAACGCAAAATATCATTATGACTTGAATTTTGGATAATGATGTCTTCTTATTCTTCGTCTTTTTTTTTTTTTTTTTTAAGGATTTATATATTTGAAAGTCAGAGTTACACAGAGAGAGGCAAGGAAGCGAGGTGGGGGGAGGTCTTCCATCCGATGGTTCACTCCCCAATTGGCCACAATGGCCAGAACTGTGCCAATCCAAAGCTAGGAGCCAGGAGCTTCTTCCAGGTCTCCCACGCGGGTGCAGGGGTTCAAGGACTTGGGCCATCTTCTACTGCTATCCCAGGCCATAGCAGAGAGCTGAATTGGAAGTGGAGCAGCTGGTGCCCATATGGGATGCCGGCACTTCAGGCCAGGGCATTAACCCGCTGCAGCACAGCGCTGGCCCCATGCTGTCTTCTAAGTCTTACTGTTAAAGCATTCCTGGCTCCCTGTTGTCCATTTTCTGGCTACCATTTTTCTGTTGTACTGTAACTTGGCCCATAATGCACATTCCTTCATCCACTTCATTTTTGTTTTTCAAGGTATTAAGGTGGGGGCAATGCTTCTGTTTTTTTTTTTTTGTAATAACCTTTTTTAAAAGATTTATTTATTTATTTGAACATCAAAGTTACACAGAGAGAGAAGGAGAAGCAGACAGAGAGACACCTTCCATCTGTTGGTTCACTCCCCAATTGGCCACAATGGTTGGAGCTGTGCTGATTCCAAGCCAGAAGCCAGGAGCTTCTTTCAGGTCTCCCACATGGGTGCAGGGGACCAAGGACTTGGGCCATCTTCTACTGCTTTCCCAGGCTATAGCAGAGAGCTGGATTGGAAGTAGAGCAGCCAGGACTTGAATCAGCACCCTTATGGGATGCTGGCACTGCAGGTGGTGGCTTTACCCATTATGCCACAGTGCTGGCCCAAATAAAACCCCTTCATCTTTTTTTTTTTTTTTTTTTTGACAGGCAGAGTGGACAGTGAGAGAGAGAGACAGAGAGAAAGGTCTTCCTTTTGCCATTGGTTCACCTTCCAATGGCCTCCGCGGCCGGCGCGCTGCAGCTGGCACACTGCGCTGATCCGAGGGCAGGAGCCAGGTGCTTCTCCTGGTCTCCCATGGGGTGCAGGGCCCAAGCACTTGGGCCATCCTCCACTGCACTCCCTGGCCACAGCAGAGAGCTGGCCTGGAAGAGGGGCAACCGGGACAGAATCCGGCGCCCTGACTGGGACTAGAACCCAGTGTGCCGGCGCCGCAAGATGGAGGATTAGCCTACTGAGCCGCGGTGCCGGCCGCTTCATCTTTTTTTTTTTTTTTAATATTTATTTGAAAGGCAAAGTTACAGAGAGGCAGTGGCAGAGAGAGAGAGAGAGAGAGAGAGAGAGAGAGAGAGAAATCTTCCATCTGCTGGTTCATTCCCCAAATGGCTACAAGAGGTACGGCTGAACCAGGCTGAAGCCAGGAACTAGGAGATTTTTCCAGGTCTTTCACATGTGTGCAGGAGCCCAAGTACTTGAGCCATCTTCCGTTGCTTTCCCAGGCACATTAGCAGAGAGCTGGATTCGAAGGGAGTAGCTGGAACTTGAACTGGTCTCCATATGGGATGCCAACGCTGCAGGTGGCAGCTTTACCTGCTGTGCCACAGTGCCGGCCCCTATCCTCTTGATCTTTACCAACCTCTCCGTCTGTTTTTGTTTTTGCTCCAGTTGTCTTGCTTACAGTGTCGCTTGACTCTTGAAGTTCTGACTGATACTCCCTTTCTCAGAGATAGTGTAAGTGGATGTGAACATGGGAGTTATGGGGTGCATAGATGAGAGGTCACTGGCCAGCCTTTGGGTGTGGAGGAACATCCTAGGGGGACTGACTGCCGTGGGAAGAAGAAGGAAGAGGACCCTGCGGTCTCATGCATGGGCATGGCACATTTTGACCCAGAAGTGTTTGTACAAGATAAGGTGGATGTGGGTGCCGTGTTGATATGGTTTATTGGATGTTGGTTGAGTATTTTTTCCTCTTGTTTCTTCAGCTAGTCTGTTAGTCCCAGGAGAGCGAAGAATGTGTTTTAATTTAACTGTGGCCCTCGTAGGGCCCAGCCAAGGGATAGGTACCAGAAAAGACTCAGTCTAGTGATCTGTCTAGACTCCCATGCTAATGAGTTGAGCTTTTTTGGGTGACATGCGTAGCATAATAATGCAGAAAGGCCGTACAGACATTGCAGCCAGACAGATCTTATACAAGTCACTTACTGTCTCTGAACCTCAGTTTTGTCATCTGTGAGATGGGAATAATACATTTTTTCTAATTTGAATTGTGAAAATGAAACGAGACTTGATTCATGTGAGCAGATGAACTGAGCAGAACATGTTTGTGTGTGTTCTTGTCGTTTTTGCTGACTGCCTGATATGCTAATCCTAACTGTCCCTGGTGGCTCCAGAGATGGAGAAGGGCCCTTATTAGCACAGTTCACATTAGCTCATCACAGCTACCACACCGTGGGAAGCTGCTCTACCATCTCTGTCCTGGAGATGGGAGTTTGCTGTCAAGCAGCAACCTGTTCTTCTCTGCCAAGGGTGATGGGAATCATTATAGGCTTGTAAGGTCTAGAAGTGCCCAGGCTCAATGCAGTCCCTTTTATCCATAGTCCTTGACTTTCCCCTAAGCTGTATACCCAACAAATGTGTGGCTCTTTGTTTCTTCATATATCAAGAGCCTAGAACATAGTAGAGGCTCAATAATCTTTATGGAAAGAATAAATATGCTAACTCCTCATAGTCTCTATTCCCCTCCCCCCCTTTTTTTGCCTTAAGGATGGAGTTGGCTAGATCACCTGTTGTCATACCCTCAATCCAATCCATGATTGTCCAACTTGTTGCCAGTGTTCCTTTGGTTCAATGACTTGACAGACTTTGAAGCTGTTTCCCCAAATGAATAGATTCCCTCTGCCCCATTAAGGATCAGTGTAACTGTGCAGTTACTATTACTGATGGTCCCAGCAGCCGAATCCCTTTACCATTTTCATGCTGAGAAACTGAGATCACCGGGTGTTACCAAGCACCTACTATGTGCACTGTGTGAAATATGCTCGTTGCCTATTTCTTTCTCTCTCTGTCTTTCACAGGCATCATGATCATTTGCAGATGCAAATGTACACCGGTGAAATGTACCTGCATATTTAGTGCTCTCTATGTCTTGAAAGCTCATCCGTTGTTATTTTAGAAGACAGTTGAAGAAATGGTGGCTACACTGCCTTTGAAACTTCATTTTCACATTCCACACAATGTGACATTTTCTTGAAAAAGAGACTCCAATTTAGGGACCAAGAGGTGGGTCAGTATTACCAAGATAAGAGTAATTACTGGCAGAAAAAGAGAAGAGAGTTCCAGATAGAATTAGTGCATGCAGGCTGTGTGCCTGAGCTCTGCTTAATTACAACCCTGCCATCCCTCATTCAGGAAGGAGTAACTCACTTCTGGCCGAGGTTCAATTTAAAATATGAGATTGATCATCAAACACAAGATTCACCCCAAGTGATGATACAAGAGAAATGACTCTGATGGGAAGGTTATGGAGCTTAAGGACGTGGGGTGGAATCTCCACCTGCTTTCTGTTTTCACTTCACAATCAATACAACCTTGAATGAGAGAGGAATATGTTGGCTACATTACTTTAAAATAGCCTGGCAAAAATATAATTTCTTATTGATTAGTTTTCCATAGAAGGCAAGGTCTGTAGATAAAAGAAAATTGACTGCTGAAAATTCTAAAATAAAGAAAGTAAATGAGGGAAGATGTTAAATTTTTAAAAGGGAGAACAGAAGTTTAATCGATGTACCCAAATATGCCACTTACAAAAGTACTGCCAGGATTGTTCCTGGTGTGGTGGTTCACTTTCATTTACTCTGATATTTTAAAAATGTGAAATTGAATGACTGGTGTTGGGAAGCACAGGCTATGGAAGGATACTTGAGGTCCCATGCAAAGTAAAGGAATGCAGGAGTGAGAATTATTCCTTTTGGGTAGGGAATTATTTAATGTGGTCATGACTGTCTTGTTTGCAAGCAGTGAAAACCTGACTCAAACTGGTTTAAACCAGTGGTTCTCAATTGGAGGCACACTTGCCTCCTAGAGGACATTTGGTAATGATGAGATAGTTTTGGTTGGCACGACTAGGGGCAGAGGATGGCTGTTGACATCCAGTGATGGTTGTCCAGCTGACCAGGGTTAGTAATGTTAAGTTTGAGAAACTCTGCTTGAAGCAAGCAAGGTAGAATTCATTAACTGAAAAATTTAGGAAGGGCCACGTTGGATCCCGATGTCCTAACTGTGTCATCAGAAGCATCCTTTACTCTCAGGCCTGTGACGGTCTCTGTAAGCTTCATTCTTGGGGCGCTTCCCCTCTCTTAGTCACAAGGTTGGCTTCCCAGGGACTCCAGTGAAGAAAGAGCTTTTCTTTCTGATTGGGTCCTCCCAAGAATGCCAAAGCTGACTCTCATTGGATTGAACTTCGTCACACAGTTGTCTGTGAACTGCACATTTGCAGGCTGCATGTGTTGACTGGCTGCACCGGGGACACACAGCCTTCTCTGATGCCTGGGGGGAAGGGTGTTGACTTGGCAACAACCACACCAATGTGGTGGTAGACTGAGGGGGCAGGAAGATGCTTTTCCTAAAGGAAAAGTGGGGTGCTGCGTCCAGAATAAGGAAGAATAACAGCTCAGCAGTCCCAAAATCGATTAACGTGGTACTTATTTCTGAGGGAATTCAGAGGAGTGGTGGTATTGAGGCCACTAGGGGGGACCCCTCCTCCATTCCTCTCCTTGCCTGTCCTATCATCTGTATACCTTTTTTTTTTTTTAAAGATTTATTTATTTATTCGAAAGGCAGCACTATAGAGAGGCAGAGGAGAGAGAGAGAGAGGTCCTCCATCTGCCGGCCCACTCCCCAGACGGCCACATATGAAGCCAGGAGCCAGGAGTCCCCTCTGGGTCTCCCATGCGGATGCAGGGGCCCAAGGACCTGGGCCATCCTCCACTGCCCTCTCAGGCAAGAGCAGAGAGATGAATCAGAAGCAGAGCAGCTGGGCCTGAACCAGCACCCACTTGGGACTCCAGCACCACAGGCAGCAGTCCCACCTGCCATGCCACAGCACCGACCTCCACATACTTTCTTAAAATTTTTCTATGATAGTCTCTTCCTCTGTCTCTTTCCCTTTCTCTCCACCTCCCTTCTTAATGCTCAATTGCTTTGTAATTTATTTATTTACCTATATACTGTTCCCCTAAACTATAATTTTCTAATGACAGGAATCATTCACAGTTCATCTTTGCTTCTCCAACACCTTGCACAGAGTAGAGCACCTAGTAGACTAAATTAAAACCTTATTTTTTCTTCCATAAAAGAGAACTGGAAAGTCCATTTGATCTTCTTCGATGGTTGATCATTTGCTCATCAAGTGAACAGCTCTATGTACCTGGCCCTGTCCTGGAACCACAGCAGGAAACAGAGCAGGCACCCACCTCGCTAGAGGGCAACGTCTTGTAGGGTGACAGCTTTTGGATAAATAAGTTGCATGCTGCAAAGGGAAAGTTTCGAATGGAAACCACAGCAAGCATCTTAGAGTAGAGTCTGTGGAAGCGATACCCATAGAGGGCAGTCTGGAACATGAAGGGTGTCTTGTTTTGCATAACTTGGGTGGAAGTGCTCCCTAGCTCCCTATGTAGAGGGAATACCCTGCCCAGAAGCCTTGAGATGGCAGTGCAGCACACAGTCACGGAAGTTACGACCTGTTTGCAAGATTGGGTTGCCTTTTGGGTCTGATTTTGGGAAGAATGGCCTCAGCACTCCTCTTCGATCACTCTCTTTAGGCAGTGATTGTTCTATGGTGAGGAACAGAAACTCATTCGCAGAAATTGAAGCAGATGGGAAGCTTTATGGTCAGGACACAGGAGGTTCTGTGGGAATCCAGTGTGTGCTGCAGACCTCATGGGACTGGCTATGTTGTGAATTGCCTCTTCTCCCCATCTTGCTCTTTGGAGCTTATTTCTGCACAGCTGCTCCAGTTTCTACTCTGCAAGCTGGCTTCTGCCTTCAGCTTCTGCGGCTTTGCTCCTGCCAGGGCCTACTTGCCCAAGGCTCTGGTCCTTCTTCTTCATCATCATGACCTTACAGCTCCAGCTTCTAACATCTTCTGGCCAATTCAACTTCTATTTTAGTTACAAAAATTGCCCAGGTGTCAGAATATAATATAATATACTTGGTAGCACGTGGAATAGTCACAACCACCCAATCCAGGCTGATGTTCTTTCAGAGAGAAGACAATGGAGCTGCAGAAAGGTAGACAAATACTGCTTCAAATGTTATTTTTGTGCAATGTTGTCTAACCTGTCTGATTCTAACCTCCATGAAAATGTCACCCAGATAGTAGCCTAGGGTAACGTAGCCAAGGTAATTCTTCTCCCACCCTCCTTCCCACTTGGTATGCTCCAGCCGTGCTGGTATTTTCCTGGCTTCACAAACATCGAGCCTCTGCCTTGCTGTTTCTTCTGCCGGCAGTGCTCTTCTCTCCCGTCTTTGCTTGGTTAATGTTTATGCGTCCCTCAAAGCTTTGCATAGACATTGTTTCCTCGGGGAGATCTTTCCTGATTCCCTGAACAGAGTCAGATTCACTGTGTTTATTCTGGCTCATGGCACACTCATCGTTCTCTTCTCTTAGCTTTTATCAGAATTGGTAATCTGACAAGTTTTGTACTTTATTCTGCTTATATCATTAATTCTTTGAAGGGGAGGAGTCATATCTGCCTGGCATCTTTAGGTGCCCAATAAATAGTGGTTAAATCAATAAAGTAAATGTAATTATCCAGAAGGAGGCTCCTTTGACAATTCTGTTGACAAAGAGTAAAACCTTAAGCTACATTAAAAACATGCTCCCATCTTTCTGTGGACATGGAGGAATATTCAAAAACGAGATACTTCTTCTTCTTTTTTTTTTTTTTTTTGACCGGCAGAGTGGACAGTGAGAGAGAGACAGAGAGAAAGGTCTTCCTTTTGCTGTTGGTTCACCCTCCAATGGCCGCCGCAGCCGGCGCGCTGCGGCCGGCGCATCGCGCCGATCCAATGGCAGGAGCCAGGAGCCAGGTGCTTTTCCTGGTCTCCCATGCAGGTGCAGGGCCCAAGCACGTGGGCCATCCTCCACTGCACTCCCTGGCCACAGCAGAGAGCTGGCCTGGAAGAGGGGCAACCGGGACAGAAGCCGGCGCCCCGACCGGGACTAGAACCCGGGTGTGCCGGCGCCGCAAGGCGGAGGATTAGCCTAGTGAGCCGCGGCGCCGGCCGAGATACTTCTGATGTTTGATGTGGTTGCTAAATTGAAGATGCTCAAAGAAACATCACGGGTAAGTTGGGAAGGCTTTGCTCCCAGATTTACTTACTCTGTGTTTTTAGGATGACTCACAGGGCCAACCTGTAGCAATTTTTTTTTGGAATGAGAAGGGAAACTAGTATTTATTGAGAACCTCCTGATGGACAGATGCTGCAAAAGGCACATTATAAACACCATCTCATGTAATTCTCTTGACAGGCCTGCAACATATGGGTGGATCACGAGGTTGATGGGCTCTCCAAATTCCACTCCAGCCTCTGTGAAATGTGCCAGAGGCTGCAATGCTGAAAAGTCCATTTCCCACATGCCCTTCTCGCTAGATCCTGGGTATGACTCAGGTTTTGTGAATCAGGTCCTCTTCCTGAGGGTCTTGAGTTGATAACTGAGTTAGGAGGGAAGAAAGGCGCAGTGGATTATCACAGTAGTGCGTGAGTTCTGTAGTCAGTAGCTTTCTGACTTGACTTCTTGAGGCATTGTGATAGTTTCCTACTTCACTGCAGGGGACGAAGAATTTGGGGGCCAGGGAGTTGTTCTTGAAAGATGCAGCGCTTTGAACCCTTCCAGTTGTTTTACTTACCACTTTACACTGATACAAATTCCTTTCTGCAGAGAGTATCTGGAATGGCTTCTGTTGTTTGCAGCTGAGCACTAACTACAACAGCAGATTTCAGGCTCTCCCCCATTTTACAGATGAGGCCTGGAATCTGAGGACCATAGGTGCCCGTGATCTGATTTAGGTGTCACAGCAGGTAAGTAGTACAGAGTTTGAAACCAGAACGTCTGTTACCATTTGTCTGCCTTTAGCACTGCTACCCCATTCTGCTTTCAGGGCTCTTTTCCTTTCTTCCCTCTAAGATCCTTTCCCCTTGGCACATTTTGTTTTAAACAGATGGGGTGTGACAGTCAAGTTCATCCCAAGGTCTCAGGGACTTGGTGTTTTATTCTTCCTGGGCTTCTCTGCAGTTTTAAGAAAGACTGGAGGCATGATTCCTCATGCCCACTGGAGCAGGAGGTTAAGAGGTCAGGGGAGAAAGCTGGGATGGGATGGAATGGAAGGAAGGTTGGGAAAAATAGCCCGGATTCTCACTGCACAATGGTCCTGGCCTGATTTCCTGTGCTAATCTCCTCAATTTGCCAAGAGAAGCTCGCCCCAGGTGGTAAGCCTCCTAAATCTTTGGATCCACGTTTATAAGCCGGTTGGCGCACGCTCCCCTTCTGGCCCATTCCCAAGAGCTCTCCCGTCAGATTCTAGACATGCCAGCTAATTCCTTTCTATAGATTTGCCTGGCCTTATTAGAAGTAATGGTATCGAGGGTATTTTTCTTTATAGACATTATAATTAGTAATTGTTTTGAAGGGCAGTTGCTGTTAAACTCCTTATTTTTTCTTTTCCTGGAGGACAGGACAATTTCCAAGACTGATTATTTCACAATTGAAATTCCATGTCTCCCAGAGGTAGATTTTTATAGCAGTTGGTGGAAGTCAAATCCTCTTTTTATTTTTTTCCCCATTACACATTGACACACACACACACACACACACACACACACAGAGATAGGCATCATTTCAGTGCAGGGAAGCGCAGAGATGAAGCCTCCGCTGTGTGTCCGACATCTTTTATAGACAGTTTCCTGGCTCTCTGGCTAATGGGATGGATGATAAATGCTCCCGAGACACCATTTCAGTCAATTAATTAGTTAATGTTTAAAGATGGAAAGTGTCATGTAGATAGAGAACATGATGACTCTCTTAATAAAAAAGACTTAAAGTAAGGAAAAACAAGGGTGAGGAGATTGTGCAAGTTTCGCCTTTGAACGATACAGTCTCTTCTTGATTTCTTGTAGAAAGTCACAGTTCTGGAGGTGGGGAAGTCCAAGAGCGAGGTATTGGTAGATGTGCTGTCAGGAGAGGGCCTATTGTGCCTCACAGTTGGCCAACATTTCGTTATAATCTCGCATGCAGAGGGGACGAGGGTCTCTCTGGGGCCTTTTTGTATTAGGGCACTAATCCCATTCTTCAGGGCTCCACCCTTATGACCTAATTCCCCAAAGGCCCACATCTCCTTTTTTTTTTTTTTGAGGGTTTGGCACATAAACATTCAGACCATAGCAGGTGAATTGTCCAGAACTGGGCTTCTGTTTGGGATTTTGAGACTCAATTGGGCAGTTCACTAAATCCGTCACACTTAGGAATGACTGGAAGATGAGGCTGTGGGATACAGGGCCCCTTGTCAAATAGCCTCAAGGATCAAGATCCAAGAAGGAAAATTCAAGCCTTTCTTGTGAGGTTTTGAGCTTCGGACTGGTGCTGAGGGGTCTAGCAGAGCATGGGTTGCCTGGGTGAGTAGTAACAGAAATGAAGATGAGAGTCTGAGCAATGGTGTTAATGAAAGGAGAAAGCCCCCCAAAGCTGGCTACCCATGGGGCTGGAGGGCCCAGTTCTCACAGGGTTGCAGCGCTGGCTTCCCTGTGGCGTCAGTGGTCTCTCGAGTGAGATGATTTAAGGTGAGGACAGAGGCCCTTGTCAACTATAGGGTTCATCACATTCTTCTCCTCTAACCATCCTTTGTCTCCCATCCCACTGCTTGGAGCTCATTGCCCTATAAGAGGATCCCAAGGAAAGAGGTGTATTGAGAAGCATGCAAATTGTGGTTTCCTAAAATTCTGCTCTATCCTGATATTTGGCAAAATGGCAATGTTTGATTTGGAAGACACATCCCTGTACGACATATTCACAACTGTAGACTGATAAAAGATTTTTTCTTCCCTTGTCACAGCTGCTCAGACATTTCTCATTAACAGAAGTTAGAAAACAATTGATTAAGGCATAATCTCCTGTCTTCCCACACAGTGTCTAGTAGTGATGGAGGATGTAGCCTCATGAGTAGGACAATTCTGTGGTCAGAAGCCTGGCTCTACCACCTACTAGTGGTATGACTTTGTGGTGTTTCCTTGTCTGCTCAGGTCTTCCACTTCCCTATCTGCTAATGAGGTAATAAAAATAGCCCATCCCCCAGCGTCTCTGGAGGATTAATTCCAGGACCCCCTGTGGATACCACAAACTGCTGATACTCCAGTCCCTTACATAAAATGGCACAGTTTTGCACAGAACCTATGCGATCCTCCTGTGTACTTTAAATCCTCTCTAGATGACTTATAATACCTGAAAAATGTAAGTGCTGTCTAAGTTGTTGTTTGTACCCTTTAAGGAATAATGACAAGAAAAATTGGCGCATGTTCAGTTCGGGTGCAATTTTCTTGGAATATTTTTGATCCCTGGTTGGTTGAATACAGAATCTGGTAACAGAGGGGCAACTGTGTTTTTACCTTGGGAGGATTCACAGCAAAAGTTATTTATCCATTTATTCCGGAAATGTTTATTGAGCTTTTATTATGTGGCAGGAATAGGATGGCATGTTGGTCTCGCAATAGTAAGGCAGCAAAGCTCCTGGCTTTCATGAGACCTAAGTATTCATGGGGAAGTAGACAATGAGGAAGTCAGCTTAAAATATGGGCATGTGTTATGAAGAAAATGTAATAAAGAAACAGAATGGAGATGGCTGGGTATGAGAGATGGGCAGTGTGGCTAGTCAGGACTTTATGGAGGCATGGCAAGGAATGAGCCGTGGAAGTGTCTGGAGAAGAACATTCTAAGCAGAGAGATCAGCAAGTGCAAAGGCCCTGATGTAGGAAAATCTTGCCAGGCTTTTGGAAATGGAAAGGGCTGGTAAGGACACGGAGATGTGGACAAAGATGTAGTCAACAGCTAGGCAGGGACTGGATTGTGTAGGGATTTCCTAGGCTATGATTAGGAATAAAAAATGCATTTGAATCCAGTACCTGACATAGTCCATGCTCAATCATTTCATGTTTCTTTTCTTTGCAATTCCATTGCATTAAAACAGGGTTGAAACTTGGTCAAGGTGTTGATTTACTGTTCCTCTCTTAGAGCTAAAAGGATCTGCTGGTCGCATAACAAGAAAGGTTTCTCTTTTCTACAATGCCATAGACTGTGGGAAGGTACCAAGTGGGAGTTTCATGGTTGTGGGAGTAGGGAGTGTAGGTAAGAGGACCTAAGGTGCCTAGGAGACCATGAGTGCCTATTGTGTGGGTAGAATTGGAGACATTGATTTAGTAAGATTGGATTGAAGTCTATAAAAGCAGTAATTATATTAATAGGAAAGCAATATAACTTATACAAGGGTACTCAAGGAATTCATGGAAAATGGAATTAAAAGATAACTCTGGTGCAAAAATTTTGAAATCCATGTACAGTTTTTTCTTAAATGCATTTCCATGAGCTTTTTGAAGAATGTGTATATGCATGGATTTCAATACTTTTTGCAGCAGAATAAGGCAACCTTTTAATTCTGTTTTCCATGTACTTTTTAAAAAGTGTCTTCTTTATTATTTTTTTTCTTTTGTTTTGACAGGCAGAATGGACAGTGAGAGAGAGAGACAGAGAGAAAGGTCTTCCTTTTTTTTTCTGTTGGTTCACCCCTCAATGGCCGCTGCAGCCGGCGCTCTGCGGCCGGCGCACCGCGCTGATCTGAAGCCAGGAGCCAGGTGCTTCTCCTGGTCTCCTATGCGGGTGCAGGGCCCAAGGACTTGGGCCATCCTCCACTGCCCTCCCGGGCCACAGCAGAGAGCTGGACTGGAAGAGGAGCAACTGGGACTGAATTCGGCGCCCCGACCGGGACTAGAACCCGGTGTGCCGGCGCTGCAGGCGGAAGATTAGCCTAGTGAGCCACGGCACCGGCCCTGTTATTTAAGATTAATTTAAGGCCAGTGCCGCGGCTCACTAAGCTAATCCTCCACCTTGCGGCGCAGGCACACCGGGTTCTAGTCCCGGTCGGGGCTCCGGATTCTTTCCCGGTTGCCCCTCTTCCAGGCCAGCTCTCTGCTGTGGCCAGGGAGTGCAGTGGAGGATGGCCTAAGTGCTTGGGCCCTGCACCCCATGAGAGACCAGGATAAGCACCTGGCTCCTGCCTTTGGATAGGCGCGGTGCACTGGCTGCAGTGCGCCGGCCACGGCGGCCATTGGAGGGTGAACCAACGGCAAAAGGAAGACCTTTCTCTCTGTCTCTGTCTCTCACTGTCCACTCTGCCTGTCAAAAAAAAAAAAAAAAAAAAAAAAAAAAAAAAAAAAGGCAGCTTAATTTAATCTTTTGAAAAGCAGAGTGGCAGACAGGGAAAGAGATCTTATATTCATTGTTTCACTCCCCAAATGGCAATGGCTAGGACTGGGCCAGACTGAACACTGTCAGCTGCCTTCCCAGGCACATTAGCAGGGAGCTGTATGGGAAGCAGAGCAGCTGGGACTTGAACCGGTGCTTCAGTAAGGCGTGCTGGCATTGTAAGTGATGGCTTAACCCCTTGTGCCACATGCTTCAGGAGCTCTTTAAGTACCTTTGTAGGAGAGGGCTTAAAGCATCTGGAACCCTCAGACTAGCAGGACACAGACTCTCAGTACTTTGTTTCTAGAAGAAGAGCAAAAGTGGGGAATGCGAGTACAGCAAATACTTTTTTTAAAAAAGGTTTATTTATTTATTTGAAAAGCAGAGTTATAGAGAGGCAGAGGCAGAGAGAGAAAAATCTTCCATCCGCTGGTTCACTCCCCAGATGGCTGCAGTGGAGCTGAGCTGATCCGAAGCCAGGAGCCAGGAGCTTCTTTTGGGTCTCCCACATGGGCAGAAATCAGGAACCATGAACCCAATCTGCATCTCCCAGGTGGGTGGCAGGGACCCAAGTGCTTGGGCCATCACCTGCTGCCTCCTAGGGAGAGCAGAGCCTGCAGTGGAACCTAAGCACTCTAATATGGGATGCATGCATCCCGAGTATTAACTTAACCACTGTGCCAAATACCTGCCCCCAACCTAATTTCAACACTATATTTAACCCCAGAATATATGATTCTTAGGCCTCCAAGATGCTCATTTCTACCAAAGAGACTTAGTTTCTTTGGGGGTGGTGGTGGTGGAGTTTATTAACAGTGGGCAGCAATGTGGCTTAACCATTGATTTTTTTCTCAAGCAATAAAGAAGGAAATAAATAGGACTTTCCATTTTATCCTTCTGCCAACCAGGAAAATAAAACCACAAACCAAGAATCTACCAGTGTGCAGTGAGTCTTGGTTAATCAAGGTTTTGCTGTGGTTGGCAGACAAAAGCTGAGCAGATTTCTTCCAAGTGTGGTGCAAAGGAGGGCTGAGGGCTGAATTTTGCTGTAATTTTGCCATTAGGACCAAGAAAAAAAAAAGAAATCACATCAATCAAGGATAATTTTCCTGGGTTTCCCAGAAGGAAATGAAGGGAAGAGTGAACTCCCTATGGCTCTGAAGTGGCAGTGAGTGACCGTCCAACAGATGAGTGGAACAGATGGGAGCAAGTGTCAGTGTGAAATTGATATGCACCCTGATGATGGAAAAGAAAAGCTGAATAGAAAATAGCTTTGGGTATACCCAGCATAAATGGATATCTTGCTGAATACTGAAGGCCTGTCTTAAACCCTTGGTTTGGCATCTAAAGTGTGATGGAGTAAAGGGAGACATTGGGCCAAAGTTTCATGGGGAAATTAATTAACCAATATATTAATTACTTTAATAAACACTTATTAAGCATTTATGAATATATCACAGAATAAAGTTAGGTGATAAATACAAAAAATCATCGGAACATTGCTTTTCCAAAGGTCTGCCCTCAAAGTGACAGGCAGGGGAGAGAAATGAAGAGAGATTAGGGATACCAATAATTAAATTCAAGGTGAGAAGAGTCACAATACAAGATACCAAGAGCTCTGGCCTGGGACTTTAGAAATGCCTTTCTAGAGATGATGTCTGGGTTGGAATATTTATGGAAATATGAAAGTTGTCTTAAGTTAGATTCCTACAGGAGGGTACTTCAAAAAATTTGTGGAAAATGGAATTAAAAGATAAGATTTTTTGGTGCACAAAGTTTTGAAATCATGCATATAAGGGTCTTCAAAAAGTTCATAGGGGCCTGGCATTGTGGCATGATGGGTTAAGCTACCACTTGTGATGCTGTCAGCCCATATCAGAGTGCTGTTTTGAGTCCTGGCTTTTCTGCTTTGGATCCAGCTTCCTGCTAATGCAGCTGGGAAGGCAGCAGAAGATGGCCCAAGTATTTGCGCCACTGCTACCGTATGGGAGACACAGTTGGAGTTCCTGACTTCAGCCTGACCCACACCTGGCTGTTGTGGGCATTTTGGTAGTGAACCAGCAAATGGAAGATCTCTCTGTCTCTATCCCTCCCTCCTTCTTTGTAACTCTTCCTTACAAATAAATAAATTTTAAAAAGATTCCATGGAAATGTATATTATGATAAACTATACATGGGTTTGAAAAAATTTATTTTCACCAAAATAAACTTATTGTTCCATCTTTCCACTTATTGAAGTACCCTTGTATTGGGTATCTATTGCTACATAATAAATCGCTCCAAATCTTAGCAGTTTAAAACAACTCACATGTATTATCTAGCAGTTGTTGCAGGGCAAGTGTCCAGTGTGAGTTGGCTGGAAGCTCTGCTTCATGGTTTTTCCCAGTGCTGCAAAAAAGTATTGATCTAAGGCCCGTGGTCTCATCCAAAGGCCTGACTGGGGAAAGATTCATCCAGATTCTTCCCTGCTTCTTGGCCAGAGACCACCTTCAGTCCTCGCCACATGCGTCTGTCCAACGTGACAGTTTGTATTTATCAAAGCATTGCAAGGCAAGAAGACAATCTAGACAGTCTGTTGGCAAGATAGACATCTGAATCACTTGTAGACATAGAAGCAAGGCATACTCCAGGTGAGGAGCTGCACAAGTGCATAGACACAAGGGGTGGAGATTATTGGTGGCTATGTCTAGAACAGCCTACAATGGGAATCAAGCAGATCCTGAAGTGAGGGCTTCTTTTACATCTTTTTACTAAGAGGAGTTTCCAGGGAATATCCAAGGGAGTGTGTGACAGCAAAGTCCTGCACAGGAGAACTTTGACACAACCCGCAGGCAATATCTATAAGCAATATATTGTGGAGTAATCCCCACCAGGAAGCAAGGAACTGGGGTATTTATACCTCAACGTCTGTCCCTGTTAGTCATTGGCTGAGGACTACTCTTGGGCACCATAAATTCCCAGAGAGTTCCAGCTCTCCATCCATGCAGAGAAAGTATATTCTAATAGCCTAAGGTTGATGAGAGTGAAAACACATGTGAAACTGGTGTACACAAAAATTTCGAGAGACCCAAGGGAGTGTGTTAGTGCACACCTACTCATGCTCATTGTGAAAAATTGTGACAACACAGAAAAGGATAAAGACATGGATTATTCTGCAGGAGTAACTACAGATAGCATTGAATCTTAAAGGCTGGGTAGAGGGGGTGGGTGCTGTGGCCTCTACCTGCAGTGCCTATGTATATGCCTATGGGCGCTGGTTCGAGTCCTGGATGCTCCACGTCTGATCCAGCTCCCTGCTGATGTGCATGGGAAAGCAGTAGAGGGTGGCGTAAGTGCTTGGGCCCCTGTACCCATGTGGGAGACCTGGATGAAGCTCTTGTCTCATGCCTTCAGTCTGGCCCTGCCCTGTGTTGTGGCCATTTGAGGGAGTGAATTAGCAAATGGAAGACTTCTTTCTCTCTCTGACTCTGCCTCTTCCTGTCTGTAACTCCACATTTCAGATAGACTGGGCAGCACGAATCCATTAAACAAGATGGAAGGTAATGACACGGGCAGAGGAAACATCAGAGGGGTTTATTGGAGAGGGAGCCCAGCCCAGTGAATCTAAGTAGTTACTGAAATGGAGTCTAAGTAAGGCAAGAGTGCAGAGCCATGTGCCACAGACAGGCCTTTCCTGGCCAGCACAGTGTTTCAATATTTTTGAACTAACATTGAAAAATGGAAAATCCTGCAAAAATTATGAATTTTATGATTTTTTAAACTTGCAAGAGCATGTGATGCTGAGTCTATATTCCTACTGGGAAAGGGGGCTGGACATGTGAGATTTCTCAGTTCTTGAGTGGGTCATGTTCTCATGGTTTCATTTAAACCCAGCACCTTTCACTGAGTCCTTGAATACCTTTGAAACTGAGGTCTCATTGCTCTGTGTGTCAGGGGGCATGGGAAGAAGCGAGGCCTTGTAATCATGCTGAGGACTGAGGAATGTGACCTAAAGCAATGGGGAGGCATTGAAGGCTTAAGGTAGCATGATGACATCATTGAGTTCTTTGCTTTATGAAACTCAGGCCACTTGGTCCTGTTGGCACACCCTCAGATCTGGGATCAGCTGTTATCAAGATCAAATGTTAAAAATGGATCTCAGATGTTCACAATTAGGTTTGTTATATTATAATTCTTATTCATGAAACACCATCATCATTTCTCTAGAATAGATCTCTTCTAGTTTATTTTAATTGATTAAAAATTTGCCACTTAATAAATGCCTTTGAACTTATATCCAGCTAAAAGCTATAACACTGACCATGACATATCTATTCTTATGTCATTATGTAGTGAGATTTTGTTGTCTTTGTTTGCTCAGCAACCATTCTCTGTTATAGTAACCTGGTAGAGGTTAGATAAGCTTAGAAGTCATGTGATAGACCTGCGTTTAAAGAATCTTCCTTGTAAAGATTCTGTCTACCCACTGATGAGAAGTTCACAACTTCAGCAAGCAGCCAATTCTAGCTGTTAAGAAGTTGGGCCTGCCTGTAACACTTGCCTGCTGATTCTCACTGTGCTGACTGCTAACTTCCTTCCATTTACCTAGAATCAGTAAACATCATCTTCATTCAACTTGTATTGAGTACCTGCCTTGTAGAAGGCACTGTGGGGAATACAAAGATAGTTAAGACAAGGTTTTTCTGCCCCAGTGGAGTTTATAGTTCCATAGAGGAGCTAAGACAAATACACAAATAATTATAATACAATGCCAGGAGTGTTGTGTACTACTGGAGAGGAACAAGCAAAGTGTTATTGAAATTTGGAGAGAGAGAGAAAGGGAGGGAGAGAGAGATAGTGAGTGAGAGAGTAATTACAGTCAGAGGAATTTAGAAAAGCTTCACAGGGAATGTAGCATTTGGGTTATGCCTGGATGGGAAGTGGAAAAGGTGGTTTTACAGACTGGGGAGGAGGAACAGGACAGTGCTTTCCAGGCAGAGTGAACAGCATGGCCAGAGGCATGGAGGTGGAAAAACACAGGGCTGGTGACTCTTGGGGGACATGTTTATTTGCAAAGATTCTCATCAGCCTGGAGTCTGGGCATAAAAGCCAAAGATTGAGGGACTTCAAGGGGGCTGAATCTTTCATAATATGAATGATTTACCTGCCAATATGCCTTCCTTCCCCTTCAGCTGTAGAAATCTACCCCATGCATCCATGCACCTCTTCCTCCAGGAAACCTCTGATACTTGTGCCGGTTTGGCTTAGGTACTCCTGTGCTTGCTCAAATCTCCCAGGGCTTACCTTTGTCAAAGGCTTAGTTTCTGTCTTCTTTTGTCATGGCTCTTATGATTGTGTGTTTATGTGTTGGTCTCTTCCATAGACCAGGGGCAGTGAAGTCTGGGATTGTGACCTCCGAGTCTCATAGCCACAGCACTTAGTACAGTGCCTGGCACATGGTAGGTATTCAATATTTAGTTGCCTAGTGAGTGAATACTTTTTGATCCTGTTGCTGTCTACTTATCTTTGACACTATCCTGCCCTGTGGACTTTAATTGTGTATTTAGTTCACCCTATTTTTGCCCTCAGCTGCCACACTAGGTTTTGACTATTGTCTTATTGTAGTGTGCATTTTCATTTTATGCATCGCCTTTGGACTCAGGTTCTAGCTCAGATCCATCCTGTAAAGATTCATTTTGGATAAATTCCATTTATTCAGCCAACGTGCTCTTATTTGAGTCCCATACGCAATTCCTTGGACACTTTCCAATTGAACTATCATTTATTGAGTGCCTACTGAATGTCAAGAACACCTGATGAGGGAAGCATGCTGTGATGTCCCTGGGTTGACCCAAGTTTGGCCACATTCCTGCATCTCCCCCCAAACAAACAAACACGTGAATAAACAACAAAAACAACAAAACTGAGCAGCTCAAGAAAATGGCGAGTTCCTATGGAGGAGGGAGGTTTGATGGATGTATCAACCAGATTAATTCATCCTAGGCACTATTAGATGAGTGTTTGGGTCCTAATTCATCCTGTGCACTATTAGATGAGTGTTTGGGTCCATCAAGCAAGTCGTGATGGCAGCTCCCTCTTCCGATGATCATTGGGAATCTATCTGGGCTTTTTCAGGGGGAACGAGAGATTGTAATTCTGAAGTGGAACAGAAAGAAATGTAATTGGATCAATGGGCTGTTAATGATGCTATTGAATAGCTTTCTGCCAGAGCTCTGTTGTGGATAGCGCTGGCCACAGAGAACCTGACCATGGCCGTGGGAATGCTTGACTTTGACACAAAGGCTCCAGTAGACTGTGAAGCATTTTTTGTATGCATGACTTCATGTAATTCATTATAATCCTCCCCAGACAGAGATGATGTCTTAGTGGTGTCAAGGCTGGCCTGCCAGGTGTTTGGCTGTATGTCTGGGGTTGGGAAAACTTAGGCACATGAATGTTTGTGCTTTGCGGAGCAGTTGCAGGCATCAGCTGATGTGTTTGTTGCTGCAGAGTTTCTGATGGGCAAAAATTGGAAGTAAGGTGAATGCTCAACCATAGAGGAATGACTTAAGCTATGCTGCATCCAACCATGGACCAGTATGTCCATTATGGAGTGGGAAATAGAGCTCTATCAGGTGACTTGGAGGGCTCTCAACAGGGACTGTGGAATGACAAAAGCTATGGGTAGCATATGACCCATTTCCACAAAATAGACAAATGACTACTCATGCTCATATATGTCTTTATGTCTATCTAGAATTAAATGAGGATGGGGACTATGAGGGCACTAAAAAAAGTTCATAAAAATGTGTTGCAAAAATGTGTATTTTGCATCAAAATGAACTTAATCTTTAAGTCTTTTTTTTTCATGAGCTTTTAGAAATGTCATCATATATGGAAGATCACAGGCTGGATGGTTAATATAGGTTTATTGTTGGAGCTGGGGAGAGATGGCAGTGAGGGGCAGAACAACTTAAAAAAATTGATCAGGGAATAAAAGCACTTCTGCTCACCCACCAGCATGTATTTGCTCATATTTGCACATTTATGAATTTACAGATCTGTAGATATATGTGTCAGGCCAGATAATTAAATAAAAAGCAATAAATGGACCAAGAGACATTTATTTTTATTCATATAACATGTACCAGTGGCCTCTTCTGTGCCAGGTACTGTGCTTGGCCTGGGTGATAGGGTAAGACCCGTGGCTCGTCCTTTAGAATGTATTTTGTAAATGAAATCCGGTCATTTGCAACAAAATGGAAGAATGTGGAAAACATCATGCTGAGTGAAATAAGCCAGTCCCAAAGGCACAGATATCATATATTCTCCCTGATCTGTGACAACTGAGTACCTGAAAGGAAACCTCTAGAAGTGAAACTGACACTAAGAGAAGCAATGACTTGATCAGCCCACTCTTATTTTTAATAGGGATCATTTTTAAATTGGATTTAAACACCTAAGAATAATTGTGTGTTAAGTAAAGAGTTCAACCAATGGTATTAAGTAGAAAAAGAAAATACTAAAAAGAATAAAATAGTAAGCTGTTCCTTGACAGACAGGATAAGGGCTGATCAAGTCAATGAAAAGTCTGTGGTCTGATCTCATGGCTCCTCCCCTCCACCTTGAGGAGGTCAACCTCAGGCTTGCTGGCATTCAGATAAAAGCAGCAACCCCTTGGCCTGCTCTCTTTCTTGGCTGAAACAGTTTAGTTCTGAAATTACCTGGGGGGTTTCTACCTCCTCCGAGATGTTGGCAGTTCCTAATGAATTGTTTTCCCACTTGAAATACAAATTCATGTTGTTTAAGGAAGCTCAGCAGATGAAACCCAGTAGTTAAGGATCTCTGCAGGAAGGGGACCAGGAAAACAGCAGCTGGCATTCTTAACAGGGGCATTAATTAGACCCACCTGCATAGGGAAGTTGACTCAAGCCTGGAGGACCAGGCTGGAGTCCCCCTCAGGACTACCACTGCCCCACATTTCAGGGCCATGGAAGAGAAGGCAGCTGAGGCAAACCATGCAGCTGTGATGCTAACTAAAGCTGCACTCACCCTGCACTTGCAAGATCAGGTACTCTGAGCACCTGCTGTTAAGGAGGTACCTGTTCTTCAGATTGAGTGTGCAGGGCTGGCGTCTGAGAGTGAGTGCCACCTTAAATTTTGCACCCCTCGTGTCTTTTTTTGCTTTATTATTGTCCTGTCTCAGCACCACAGCACCAAAAAGGTGTGTTGGCGTTGGGACAGAATGAATCTTTACTTCTCTGCTTTCTATCTCAGTGATTTGTGGCTAGTGCTAGTCTTCCTCTCTGAGCCTGTTTCTTCATCTGGAATGAATGTTCAGTACTTTACACTACACCAATGTGCAGGTTCCATGACTGATATTGTTATTATCTAATGGGAAAATTTTTATTTTAAAAGTTGGCTGCTGCTTGAATTGGTTGACCTAGGAGGATCAGGAAGGATCCCTTTGAGACAACTGTCTTTTCTTATTCCAGAAAACTCCTTGAATTTGCATTGATTGGATTATTTGCAGTGAAGACTTCTATGGGGGCACAGTGGGGATGATAGAAATATAGGTAAAGCAGAGTTGTGTGAGCATGCATGAGAAAAAATAGGAATTTAAGGTCTTTTCCAACTCTTGGGAAGATCAGGTCTGGGGGATCTTTGAGCATTGCAAAAGATGAAGTGGAGATGTAGGAAGGACTTTGTCGAAGACTCAAGGAATTTCCCATTAGCAGGGTTTTGAGGAAGGTCTAGGGAGGGAATAATTCTTATTAGCAAGGGTGGCTGGGAAACTTTAGGACAGAGATGACTTGGCTGTGGGGAAGTCCTTGGTGACTGTGTGCCCTAGTCCCTCTCTAGTTTGTGAGAGCTTTAGTAAATCAGCTGACTTTGAGGTGCTTTGGGAAAATGGTGGGTGAGATGGATTGCAGCAGACAGAAGGAGGCTATCAGCAGAATTTCCTGTAGGGAGGCAAGGAATTATCCAGGAATGGGAATTTGGAGTGGGATGTGTGTTGGAGCAGGAAACCCTTGGAGACTGGACCAAGGCACACACTTTCTGTCCTAGGAGAGATAGGGTCTTGAGGCATTTCCTTAAGGAAAGAGTGACCCTAGAAGGAATTGGGGACATCCAAGCACCATACATCTGAGAAATAGAATTGTTAGCATTGAATTGTAATGGAATAGAATAGAATTGTTAGGCAGGGTCTTGTGTCCAGAACAGATCTCTGTAAAATCTTCCTGGACACAGAGTTCTCAGGGATGGGGGAGGGGTCCTGAGGTATCAGTTGATGTCAGTGGTCACAGTCTGTCCATCAAACCTCCAAGCATCCCCAGTATTTTAGCACATGATCAATTTTCCCATTTATCACAGTGACTGGCTTTCACCTGAAGAACCTTAAAAATCAAACCAAGATGGAGTGACTTAAGCTAACACTATTAAAAACAAGAAGTCACCTTTGCCCCAAATAAAGTTTAAAAATTATAGCCCTAAACTTTTCCCCCCAAAGCTAACATTAGGTGCAGCTATAAAAATAAGGGACCCTATGCTTAGCTAGCTGCGACACTTGTGCCTGGCTGTACTAAGACCTAACCCAGTTTGTATGCCTCCTAATACTCAAATAACGGTGTGGGAAGCGGGACGCTGCTCTCCCACCAGGGGAACAAAGGGAGCTAGACCCCCCCCCCCCCAGGGTGAACAAGATGGTGCTGGCAGGGAAAGGAACTTAGTAAGAAGTAAACAACAAAATGGCGACGAGGTGCATGCCTCCCATGTGATCCCATAGCTGATTGGATAGAAGACACATGCCTTTCACATGATCAGCTCACGGATTGGACTGCTGTGTGCATGCCTCCCATGTGATCCCGTAGCTGATTGGATAAAAGACGCATGCCTTTCACATGATCAGCTCACGGATTGGACTGCTGTGTGCATGGACACTATACTGCTTTTGATTGGTCGCTGTGGGTATATAAACCATGTGGCTTTGTGCTCCCAGCTCTCGAGTTCAGGAGGCCCGTCTGCGCAGACGCCGAATAAATCCTCTTGCTTTTGCATCAGCTGGTCTGGACTCTGAGTCTTTGGGGTGTGCCTCTCGACGTGTTAGCATCCTCACTCAGAGGGTCTAACACACCCATCTCTCCGTTTACACCTGCCTTCCCCTCTGGTTGTCTCTCTGAAGCTGTGATGGCTCCTTCTAAAGCTCCAGTCTTTGCCTAACTTCTAAATTTTGGCTCTCTTCTCCTGAGTAATAATGCATTCACTGGAACTGGGCCACTAATGATCCGCGATTTGGCAATTTCTGTAGCCTGTCTCCTTGAAAATTTCACTTGCAGGAAGCTGTCACCTAACCTGTTCTGCTTGTTCACCTATTCCAATCATTTATATCCACCTAGCTCCTCATCCCTTCCTTGTCCGTGGGCAACAAGAATAATGGCAGAATAACACCAAGGTTGATAATATTACTCTTACAAAATAAAGTTGGAAGATTTCAGATATGTATTCCAAGCATTCAGAGCAACATCCATTCATATTAGGTGTTCAGCAATTATTTATTGATTAAATTGCTGATGTTAATAGGTGTCAAAGAAAGATCAGTGAGCAAGAATTTCCGGCAGGCAATTTTCAGCCTAATATGATATAAACTGCTTGGAGAAATGATGAGCTTCCTATCACTGGATAGGTCAGGTGCAAAAAAAACGACTGAACTTGGTAACTTGCAAGCTCATCTGGCAGAGAGCTGCATGTTTTGGGGATCAGATGAACCTGAGTTAAAAGCCTTGCTCATAAAATTAGGTATTTGATATCAAGCAAGTTACTTAACTCCTCTGAGCCTCAGGTTCCTAATTTATAAAATCAGAACTGTGGCCGGTGCTGTGGCTCAATAGGCTAATCCTCCACCTGCGGCGCTGGCACCCTGGGGTTCCAGTACTGGTTGGGCCACCGGATTCTGTCCCGGTTGCTTCTCTTCCAGGCCAGCTCTCTGCTGTGGCCAGGGAGTGCAGTGGAGGATGGCCCAAGTCCTTGGGACCTGCATCAGCATGGGAGACCAGGAGAAGCACCTGGCTCCTGGCTTCAGATCAGCGCTGTGTGCCGGCCGCAGCGCACCGGCTGCAGCGGCCATTGTGGGGTGGCAGAAAAGGAAGACCTTTCTCCCTGTCTCTCTCTCTCACTGTCCACTCTGCCTGTCCAAAAAAAAAGAAAAAAGAAAAAAAATGAAAACAAAAATCAGAACTGTGAGAATGCCCACTCCGTTGGGATGGCTGATCCCGGAGAAGATGTAGGTGATGTGTGTAAGAGTTGTTAGTGCCTGTCAGTAAGTGTATCAATGAGAACACTTAACAATTCTGAGATTGTTTAGTTCTATTACCAGTGAAAAATTTTTCAAAAAATAAGGAAAATCAATGAATGGACCAAGATTTTCTGCCTTCTTCCCCTTTCCTCACCTGCTGTACTTGAGTGATTCTGTCATTTGGGGAGGGATGGAGTGATGTGCTGAGGCTGGGAGAGGAGCAGACATTTCTCCTGTCCTGCTCAGTGCACAGAGGGACCAGTCTCCTGCATGTCTGATGACAAAAAATGTGCTTCCCAATGGAGTCACTACATAATCAAAATCCTAGACTTTCCAAGTCTTAAAATGGTCATCAGAGGATAAACAGTAGCCATAAGGAGATGGGGTTTGTTCTCTTCACTGGAAGGAGAATCTTCAGTGAGTGAAATTAGTTCATTTCTTTAAAAAAGGATCTATATGCACGGATATACTGCTGCTCCATTCTGTGCTGAGGGAATGCTTTTGTTCAGAGGTATTTTATAAGGCAATGACTGTGGAGTTAGCTTATTGTGAGCCTTGAGGCTGAGTTGGCTTACAGTAGGAGCTCCATAAATACTTGTTTAGTG
Organism: Oryctolagus cuniculus; assembly: GCF_051225735.1. Taxonomy (NCBI): domain Eukaryota; kingdom Metazoa; phylum Chordata; class Mammalia; order Lagomorpha; family Leporidae; genus Oryctolagus; species Oryctolagus cuniculus. The sequence continues at coordinate 57,118,767 of NC_142885.1, forward strand.
AATGTATACTTTCTACTCCTAAGTTTCATGTCTCTTCTTGAGAACCTTAAGTGTGGGCAGTCACAGGCCGTCGCCCCTTTAGTTTACACTTAAACATGTGGATGGAGACATCCCGGCACAGAAAATTAGGCTAAGGAGATTCCAGGAAGAGGCAGGAAGAACCGTATCTCACTGCTAGACTTCTCACAAGAGATGATGTAGTTAATCAGCCACACCTGAAACCAGCATTTATTACCTAGGTGTTTTATTATACCCTTGTAATCTGTGATCACATTTTGTGATCTGTTAAGTGGAAGAACTTTATCGGGAACTCTTTGTAACCCCAAAATTATCTTTTAGATATGTAAATCCTCTGTGTGCCTTCTTGTGTACAACTGGTCATGTTTAAATACTGCTGAACTTGTTGAATAAACGAGCCTTGATCAGGATTTGTCTTGGCTCCATTCCTTGTGTCCTTGTCCCCGCATTCCCACTCTCTGTTTCAGGAAACCCGGTTCATTGTGCTGTAGGCCGGCACACTTAAGGAACTGTGAGAGACTTGTAGCTACCTTCTGTATTAGTTATCTGCTCTTGCATAACAAATCACTCCAAACTCAGAGGCTTAATACAGTTGCCAGTTTTATTTGCTCATAATTCTTTGTGTCAGAAATTTTTGGCTGAGCTCAGCTAGGTAGTTCTGTTGGTCTTTCCTGGGGTTAATTGTGTCCTGTATCTATCTATGGCTCAAGTCAGGATGAGTGGTCTCTGGTGGCTCTAACACCAACTCTAGCATTTAGGGCTGTCTGTTGGCCAGATCTTGGTGCACAGTTTCTATCCTCAAGGAGTCTAGCCTGGACTTTTTCCTGTATCAAGGTAGGAGCTTCAGGTCTATTGAGGTGCAGTCTCTGTAACATCACTTCTTTGAGATTTTCTTTGTCAAGGCAAATCACATGACTAGATCAGACCAAGAGGAGGAAGAAATAGATTCTACTCCTTAATGGGGAGAATAACAAAGTCACATTGCAAAGGTGTATACATATAGCATGGTAGGAATTTGTGGCCAACTTTAATAATCACTGCATTTCTGATTTGACTCATAAGCACTGTCAAGACTGACTATTGCCATTGCCTAGCCCAAATAGCAGACACTGCAGCAATACAGAACACACAGAATGAGGAATAATGTGGCTGTGCCAATACTGATGTATTTGTATGAGCAGACAAAGTCCCTAGGGATTCTCAAATGCTTATACTGTGCATTTCCATGTTTATATAGAACTTCAAGCTTCCTTCTATCTTTTTTCCCTTTTTTCCCTTCTATCTTTATTCCCTTTTTGATTCCACCTAGTATATACTTAAGTACGTACATGTGTCGACTTTGTGAAGAGGTTTTCATATATCTACTCCTGATTGGGAGTGTTATAATTAGATTAGCCATGTCCCAATTTAATGATTTGTTGCTGCATATTATTACATAAGGAGTGATCGTGTTTCCTGGTTATCTTGGGTCTGAGTGAGTCCTTCTCAGTGAAATTCCATTGGTTTCTTCCAAGTATGCTCAAGTCATAGCCTTCTCTAGTCCAAATCTTTTTTTTTTTTTTTTTGCGTTTTCGTTATTTATTTGACAGATAGAGTTATAGACAGTGAGAGAGAGAGAGACAGAGAGAAAGGTCTTCCTTCCACTGGTTCACTCCCCAAATGGCTGCTAGGGCCGGTGCTGTGCCAATCTGAAGCCAGGAGCCAGGTGCTCCTCCCTGGTCTCCCATGTGGGTGCAGGGCCCAAGCACTTGGGCCATCCTCCACTGCCTTCCCAGGCCACAGCAGAGAGCTGGCCTGGAAGAGGGGCAACCCGGACTAGAACCCGGCGCACATATGGGATGCTGGCGCCGCAGGCGGAGGATTAACCAAGTGAGCTGTGGCGCTGGTCCCTCTAATCCAAATCTTGTAAGGAGCTAAACATTTTTTTTTTTCATGATCTTTAGATACTTTTTGGTGTTAAAATACTTCCATGATTTTTCAAGCATCCTGGCATTCTTCGTATACACCTATTTTTTTTCCTCAGGTAGTTGAATTTATCTGTTTAAAAAAAGTAATACTGAACCTGAATATCTTTGTCTCCTTTAAGACTTTGTTGAAAAAAATCACTTGTCTTGTGAGTCCTTTCCTGATCCTGCTGTTGAAAGTTGAAACTCTCCCCAGCCAAGCCCAATCCCCCTTTGCTGATTTTCTTCTCTCCACAGCAGTTATGAGTAACTCAGTCTACACTCTGTATGTTACACTTATCTGTTTATAGCCTGTCCTTCCCTAGAATATAAGCTCCATGTAGATAAGGAGGTGTTTGTATGTTTTACTATTAGATTTTAGCCCCTAGAACAGTGCTTGTTTAAAAAAGTAGATAAGTCATCTCTCTCAGTGTTTATTTAACTATCACTATCTCTATAAGGGTACTTTAAAATTTGTGGAAAATGGAACTAAAGGTAAGCTTGTTTTGGGACAAAAAGTTTTAAAATTCATGCATACAATGAATTTTTATTTTATTTTTAAATTTTTTGACAGGCAGAGTGGACAGTGAGAGAGAGAGACAGAGAGAAAGGTCTTCCTTTTGCCGTTTGTTCACCCTCCAATGGCTGGCGCGGCCGGCGCGCTGTGGCCGGTGCACCGTGCTGATCTGATGGCAGGAGCCAGGTACTTCTCCTGGTCTCCCATGGGGTGCAGGGCCCAAGTACTTGGGCCATCCTTCACTGCACTTCCCTGGCCACAGCAGAGAGCTGGCCTGGAAGAGGGGCAACCAGGACAGAATCCGGTGCCCTGACCAGGACTAGAACCCGGTGTGCCGGTGCCACAAGGCGGAGTTTTAGCCTAGTGAGCCGCGGCGCCGGCTACAATGGATTCTTAAGATGTCTGTGGAAAATGTATGCTTTGAAATTTATGAAAAGCCCACAGCCAGCATCCTATTGAATGGGGAAAAGTTGGAAGCATTTCCACTGAGATCTGGCACCAGACAGGGATGCCCACTCTCACCACTGCTATTTAACATAGTTCTGGAAGTTTTAGCCAGAGCCATCAGACAAGAAAAAGAAATTAAAGGAATACAAATTGAGAAGGAAGAAGTCAAACTATCCCTCTTTGCAGGCGATATGATTCTTTACTTAGGGGATCCAAAGAACTCTACTAAGAGACTGTTGCAACTCATAGAGGAGTTTGGCAAAGTGGCAGGATATAAAATCAGTGCACAAAAATCAACAGCCTTTGTATACACAAGCAATGCCATGACTGAGAAAGAACTGCTAAGATCGATCCCATTCACAATAGCTACAAAAACAATCAAATACCTTGGAATAAACTTAACCAAGGACGTTAAAGATCTCTACGATGAGAATTACAAAATCTTAAAGAAAGAAATAGAAGAGAATACCAAAAAATGGAAAAATCTTCCATGCTCATGGATTGGAAGAATCAACATCATCAAAATGTCCATTCTCCCAAAAGCAATTTATAGATTCAATGCAATCCCAATCAAGATACCAAAGACATTCTTCTCAGATCTAGAAAAAATGGTGCTGAAATTTATATGGAGGCACAAGAGACCTCGAATAGCTAAAGCAATCTTGTACAACAAAAACAAAGCCGGAGGCATCACAATACCAGATTTCAGGACATACTACAGGGCAGTTGTAATCAAAACAGCATGGTACTGGTACAGAAACAGATGGATAGACCAATGGAACAGAATTGAAACACTAGAAATCAACCCAAACATCTACAGCCAACTTATATTTGATCAAGGATCTAAAACTAATTCCTGGAGTAAGGACAGTCTATTCAATAAATGGTGCTGGGAAAACTGGATTTCCACGTGCAGAAGCATGAAGCAAGACCCCTACCTTACACCTTGCACAAAAATCCACTCAACGTGGATTGAAGACCTAAATCTACGACCTGACACCATCAAGTTATTAGAGAACATTGGAGAAACCCTTCAAGATATTGGCACAGGCAAAGAGTTTCTGGAAAAGACCCGGGAGGCACAGGCAGTCAAAGCCGAAATCAACTATTGGGATTGCATCAAATTGAGAAGTTTCTGTACTGCAAAAGAAACAGTCAGGAGAGTGAAGAGACAACCGACAGAATGGGAAAAAATATTTGCAAACTATGCAACAGATAAAGGGTTAATAACCAGAATCTACAAAGAGATCAAGAAACTCCACAAAGACAAAACCAACAACCCACTTAAGAGATGGGCCAAGGACCTCAATAGACATTTTTCAAAAGAGGAAATCCAAATGGCCAACAGGCACATGAAAAAATGTTCAAGGTCACTAGCAATCAGGGAAATGCAAATCAAAAGCACAATGAGGTTTCACCTCACCCCGGTTAGAATGGCTCACATACAGAAATCTACCAACAACAGATGCTGGCGAGGATGTGGGGAAAAAGGGACACTAACCCACTGTTGGTGGGAATGCAAACTGGTCAAGCCACTATGGAAGTCAGTCTGGAGATTCCTCAGAAACCTGAATATAACCCTACTGTTCGACCCAGCCATCCCACTCTTTGGGATTTACCCAAAGGAATTTAAATTGGCAAACAAATAAGCGGTCTGCACCCTAATGTTTATTGCAGCACAATTCACAATAGCCAAGACCTGGAACCAACCTAAATGCCCGTCAACGGTAGACTGGATAAAGAAATTATGGGATATGTACTCTTTAGAATACTATACCGCAGTAAGAAACAACGAAATCCAGTCATTTGCAACAAAATGGATGAATCTGGAACACATCATGCTGAGTGAAATAAGCCAGTCCCAAAGGGACAAATACCATATGTCCTCCCTGATTGGTGACAACTGACTGAACACCAAAAAGGAAACCTGTTGAAGTGAAATGGACACTATGAGAAACGATGACTTGATCAGCATAGCCCTGACTGTTAATGAACAACTTAATACATTATCCCTCTTAGTAGTTTTTTTTTTGTCTGCTCTACTTAATATGACTGGTTTAATTCTGTAATTAATACACAGTTATTCTTAAGTGTTGAAATTTAACTGAAATATGATCCCTGTTAAACCTAAGAGTGGGAATAAGAGAGGGAAGAGATGTACAATTTGGGGCATGCTCAGGCTGACTTGCCCCAAATGGTAGAGTTAGAAACATACCAGGGGACTCCAATTCAATCCCATCAAGGTGGCATGTACCAATGCCATCTCACTAGTCCAAGTGATCAATTTCAGTTCACAATTGATCATAATGAAAGGACTAAGAGTCAAAGGGAGCACATAAACAAGTCTAGTACCCGCTAATACTAACCGATAGAATAAATAAAGGGGAGAGTGATCCAACATGGGAAGCGAGATACTCAGCAGACTCATAGAATGGCGGATGTCCTAAACAGCACTCTGGCCTCAGAATCAGCCCTAAAGGCATTCCAATCTGGCTGAAAAGCCCATGAGAGTATTTCAGGAATGGAAAGCCAAGACACTCTGGCAAAAAACAAAAAACAAAACAAAACAAAAACAAAAACAACAAAAAAAAACAACCTAAATGAAAGATCTCTGTGAGTGAGATCCCAGTGGAAAGAACAGGTCTTCAAAGAAGGAGGTACCTTTCTCTGAAGGGAGGAGAGAACCTCCACTTTGACTATGACCTTGTCTAAACAAGATAAGAGTCGGAGAACTCAAGGGGCTTCCATAGCCTTGGAAACTCATGACTGGAGCATGGGGAGATTACTGAGGCCATAAACAAGAGTGTCAATTTGTAAAGTCAACAACAGCAGTCACTGTGCACTTACTCCTCATGTAGGATCTCTGTCCTTAATGTGCTGTACATTGAGACTTAATGCTATAACGAGTACTCAAACAGTATATTTCACTTTGTGTTTCTATGGGGGTGCAAACTGTTGAAAGCTTTACTTAATGTATACTAAACTGATCTTCTGTAAAAAAAAAAAAAAAAAAAAAAAAAAAAGAAGAAATTATCAATTCCCAACTTGACTCTCACTGGGATTAAACATGACAATAGGTCTGATCTGATTTCATCATCATTTAAAAAATCATCTATTATTTTTCACTTTATGTTTCTGTGTGGGAGCAAACTGTTGAAATCTTTACTTAATGTATGCTAAACTGATCTTCTGTATATAAAGAGAATCGAAAATGAATCTTGATGTGAATGGAAGGGGAGAGGGAGTAGGAGAGCGGAGGGTTGCGGGTGGGAGGGACGTTATGGGGGGAAGCCATTGTAATCCATAAGCCGTACTTTGGAAATTTATATTCATTAAATAAAAGTTAAAAAAAATGTATGCTTTGAGAAAGTTATGCGTGGGTTTTGTCTATACCAGTTTGTTACCGGAGAATTGCAGGGTTCTTATCTTTGCGCCAGAAAGAATTCAGGCATGAGACAGAGAGTAGTGGAAAGTAAAAGTAGCAAAGTTTATTAGGGAAGGGACATCCGTAAGAACGGATGGATGGGCACCTCTCCAGACAGGACCTGAGAGTGCCCAGTTGCTCGGACTGAGGGGGTGGGGGAGGAGTGAGGTTATGTGGTTGAGTAGAGAGATTACACCTGACCAGGTCAGGCGGGCAGCTCAGCAGAGAGGCAGAGGGCTGAGCGTGCAGTCCGGCTGGGGGTTTTTAAGGAGATGGTTCTGGCTTCCCAGCCTCTGCTCCTCTTGGAACAAAGGGCTTTTTGGATGTAAATAAAAAAAAACTTCTGAGTTCCCTCTGAAGGTATCAGACAGGAGGAAGGCTAGCTGGGGCCATCCTGTAGTCCTCCTTAGTTTAGAGGAAAGGTGAGCAGGACCCCCTGGAGAATCGGGATCCAGAGCAGGGTGTTTGAAATGAAGATACTGGGCTGCATCTGGGAGATTGTGGAAGATTTGTCAGGCAGAAGGGGTGGCCCCCAACCTGGCAGGTTATCAGGTAGGAGGGGCAGGGCAGGATGCAGATACCTGCAGATACCGGGCTGCCCCTGAAAAGTTATTGGGATGACTTTGAGATGCAGATGCATATGCATATGCTGGACATAGACGTCTTCTCTTTAGGCCTGTCACACACACATAAGCTCATATCTGACTTCCTGCCTAACAAGTTCTACCTTTACTTGTGTATCTGTACCCATTCACTCCTTCATTCGTCCATCTATCAATTCCCCCACCCCTTACATACATCTCTCCATCCACTCATCCATCCATCCATTCAGCCAGCCACTTGTCCATCATTTTAGTGAGCCTGTCTGGTTAACTCTGTAGCATGGCTTAAATAATAGGAAAACTGACAAGTAGGATTGTATCAGTTCATGTCCAAGAGTGTCTGTGGTACTACAGGCTCCTTCTTTCTGGGCATCGGTCTTTGAGAAGAAGGAAGTTTGTGGTGAACATAAAGGCAGTTCTTCAGCTAACCAGAGTCCAGGTCCTTCCTCTGAGTGGCATCACTGGGGGTCAAAAATTCTTTCATGGCAGAAACTTTAAAAAGCAGTCACTGCACACATTAGAGGATTTCTCATTTGCATCTGAGAAGCTTTGCCTCCTGGTGGGTCTGGGAGGGTTGCTGCAGTGAGAGAGAATCATCCCCTCTTTATTTTATCCTTGAGGAGGTTTGTGAGTTATTCTCTTTCCCTCCTTGCTGTGGAGCCTTCTCTGGTTTTAAACATTCGCTGTGGGATTGTTTTGGGACTTTTGTTCATTGTACAGTCAGGCTAAAGGTGAGAGGAAAATACATTCAGGTCAGCTTGCTGGGGTTGGTGTTGTCTGAATGTGAGAGAAGGGCCAGGGGGCATCAGGCTCATGGGACTGAGCTGGGCTAAGTTTTGCCTGTGATGCAGGCCTGAAAGCTGAGTCACAGTTTTGAACTTTGAGTTGCAAGCAGACTGCCCAGGGCTGTATCTGTCAGCCATGGTTTTGTTCAGCTCACACTGTTGATTTTATTTTGCTTTCTGTTTTGGACCAGAGGCTCTTGGTGCATCAGCACTGGCCTGTGCATTGTCCCAGTGAAAGACAAAATTAACATAACATAACAGGCATGAGGTTGCTTTAGGGCTTGAGCCCCAACTGCTATCTAGAACCTTGGCTTTTGGATTGTTCCCTAAAGTGGTTAAGACTTTTGCCCACCTGGGGCACTGAATACCTGCTTCCTTTGCAGAGCTCTGGAATTTCAACTTCTGTCTCATTCTTGTACCTACTCCCATCAAAAACCTGTGAGTCTAAACATGGGCTTTTCTGGGTGGAGACACTGCACAGGTGTACTGAATTTTGCCAGAGGAATTTTGCATGTTCAGTATTATCCTGCGGCTGGGATAGGTGGGGAGAGTGTTGGGAGCCTGATACGGGCTTTCCTCCTTGCAGACCCTATAAGAAACTGTGGCCATGGGGACCATTGTCTCAGTCCTGTTGGTCTTTGTAATGCATCATAAAATGTATCTCTTATTTATTGTCCATAGAGTCATTTCTTTTTATCTTCACACCTTGCTAGCATTATCTAAAATAACAATTTTTTAAAAAAATTATTTATTGGAAGGCAGAGTTACAGAGAGAGAGAGAGAAAGATCTTCCATTTACTGTTTTACTCTCCAAGTGGCCCCAATGGCCAGGGTTGGGCCAGGCTTGGGCCAGGCTGAAGCCAGGAGCTTCATCCTAGTCTCCCATGTAGATGCAAGGCCCTAAACACTTGGGCCATCCTCTGTTGCTTTCCATGGTGCATTAGCAGGATGCTGTATGGGGAGTGGACAGCTGGAATGCAAAATGGCACCCATATGGAATGCCTGTGCTGTGGGTGGTGGCTTAACCTGCTGTGCCACAGTGCCAGCTCTATAATGCCTATTTTAAAGAGACTATAATTTTGTACTTAATGTACATCTTTTTGTTTGTGTGGTTCTTGCAGAATTTGTATTTTGTGTGTACATAAAGGGGTTTCAAAAATCCATGGAAAAATAGAATTAAAAGATAAGTTTATTTTGGTGCAATTTTTTGAAATCCATGCACTCTTTTTTTCATAATATGCATTCTCTATGAATTTTTTCTAGAACCCTTGCATATGTTTGTATCTAATGTGGCCATTATTGTGAAATATGTCTTTAAATCTGTTTTATTTATTGCATATTTTAAATGAACATGTTGTGAAGTTGGTTCCCCCTTTTTGGGTTTGTAATTCTGTGAAATGTAAGCACATATACAGATTTATGTAACTACTATGCCCACAATCAGGATACTGAGTATTTTTTTTTTAATATTTTTTCTTTATTTGTGGGAGAATGAGCACTTCCATCTGCTGTTCCACTTTCCCAAGGCCCACAGTAGCTGAGGAGCTATATGTAGGAGCTAGGAACCCAATCCTGTCTCCCAGGTGGGTAGCAGGAACCTAATTACCTGTTCTGTTGCCAGTGACTTTCATGGTCTGTGCTAGCAGGAATCTGGAGTCAGGAGCTGAAGCTGGAAATTGAATCCAGGTACTCTGACGTGGCATGCAGCCATCTTACCTGATGGCTTACTGCTAGGCCAGCTGCCTGTCCCAGGATACTAAGGACTTCCATCCTCCCAGTGAAGTCCTTCGTGTCACTTTTTATAGACACACCTTCCTTCCTCCCATCATTCCTGGCAACCACCAAGTTGTCTCCATCAGTATACATTTTTCTTTTCAAGAAAGTCATATTATGGATTGAATACTTGTTTTGCCCCCAAATTCATATGCTGGAATATATCCCCAGTGTGATGGTATCAGAGAGGTGATTAAGTCATGAGGGTGAAATCCTCACGAATGGGATTAATGATCCTATGAAAGGGACCCCAAAGAGCTCTCTCATGCCCTTTCTTCCACTTGAGGGTTCAACAAGAAGTAGAAAGTCTACAACCCAGAAGGGGGCTCTCACCGGAACACAGTCATGCTTGCATGCCGACCTTGGGTTTCCCAGCCTCTGGAACTGTGAAAAACAAATGTCTTGTTTATACATCACTCAGTTTGTGGTGTTTTGTTAGAGCAGCACAGATAGACTAAGACAGCAATCTTTGAAGATTGGCATCTTTGACTCTTTGAGATTTATCCATGTATCCATAATTTTAAAAAATTGCTGAATAGTATTCCATGGTATGAATGCTTATTTATTTCTGCCTTGGAGGACCTTTGGATTATTTCCAGTTTTTCTGGCTATTATGAATAGGGCTGCTGTAAACATTTGTGTGTTTGGGTATAGGTTCTTGCATGAACGTAAGTTTTCATTTCTTTAGGGCACCCTGGAGTGGAATTACAGGGTCACATTGTAAGTATACGTTTAACTTTATGAGAAATGGCCAAACTGTTTTCCATCACGGCTGTGCTAGTTTGCATTCCCACCGGTACGATATGAAAATTCCTAACCATGCTGCATACTTTCCAGTACTTAACATTGTCCACTGAATTATGTTTTTTGGAAGTGCCCCTACCCTGAAGTTTTATTTTTAGTTAGGTATAATTAAAATAAAGGGCATACATCTTGGGTACACAGCTTGATTTTATAAAAACATGTGTATAGACCATTGTAATCACCACCTTGGTTAACATATAGAACATTTCCAGCGCTGCAGATATCTCCCTTGTGAGTCCTTAAAGTCTGTTCTCCCCAGAGGGAGCCACTACAGCTCCCTCGAATACGGTCATTAATTTTGCCTGGTTTTGAACTTCATTAAAGAACTTGGGTAGTATAAACTCTTCTTGGTTTGGCTGTTTTGCTCAACATTGTGTCTTTGAGGGTCATCTATGTTGCATATAGTTGTAGTTGGTCCATTTTGGTGATAATTTGTCCCTTTTCATTGCTGTGCGGCATACTTTTGGCTGAAAAGTAGGGGATGATGGACAGGGCTGTTTGAGCAAGGGTGTCGAGTGTGAAAGGATCACAGCTGCCTCAAGTTCACTGGGCAGGAGAGAAACATTTGGGAGGAGGTGGAGGATACGGGTTCCAGGGATGAGAACTGGACGGACAGAGAATTTGAACTTCAGCACAAGGCCACCAACCTGCACCTGAAACTCAGGTAGGATAGAGAAGACACTTGGGATTAGGGTTTTCCAGGTGGATCCTATTTACCTTCATAACTCAAATACCCATCCCAGGCTTTGATGGAGTCTCTTGAGCCATGTGGCCACTTGTTTGTAGCCACAGGAGCTGAATTAATTAACTATTTAATTGACTTATTAATCAGATAGCTAGCTTACTAATTGAACAACTGGCAGGAGAAGGTGTTTATTCTAGCAATTAAGATGCCTACATTCCATGTTGGAGTACTTGTATTCCATCTCCGGCTCCTGACTTTGGCTTCCTGCCAGTGCAGACTCTGGGAGGCACTGGTGGTAGCTCAAGTAATTGGGTTCCTGCAACCCACAAGGAATACCAGGATTGAGTTCCTGGTAACTGACTTTGGCTTCCAGGGCACTGCAGCTATTTGGAAGAGTGAATCAGTAGATGGCCCCCTCTGTCTTCTCTGTCTCTCTGTCTCTCTGGCTTTGCCTCTCCAATAAATAAAAAGCAGAAGCAAAACAGG